>NW_007729323.1:42133-191442 GCF_000696425.1 Galeopterus variegatus
TGTGTGTGTGTGTGTGTGTGTGTGTGTGTGTGTGTGTGTGTATGTGGGTGAATTAGTTTGTTTGTTTTTCTTTCTTTTTTTTTTTTTTTTAGCTCCCACCAAGCAAACGGAAAGGACATTCTTGGGGGGGAGGGGAGAGAGGGAGGAGGGAGGGAGGTGTCGGTGACGGGCCATAATAATCATATACAGTGTATATTGACAAAAAAAATAAAAATAAAAAAAAATAAAGTTAAGCATGAAGAACTGGAAAAAAAAATCATTGTCTTAAATTCTTTTTAGAAACACTGACTTTTTTTGGGGGGAGTGGGGTGGCTATGTGGTATGGGGATCTGAACCCTGCACTGACTTTTTTTTTGGTAACCATTTATACTGGAGTACAGTACATTATACTGTAGTATAGTACATGCAGCAGAATATACCTGTGAATATAAAATACTTTCTTAAAATCTTCATTGTTGGAATCCTTTGAAGTCTAAATTATAGAATGCCCACTACTTTGAGAAAATGGTTGAGAAGTACAAATGTCTACATATGTTGGCCACTGAAATAATCTAAGGCTAACTGGAATAATATTCATAGCACACCAGGAATGCATACATAATTTACTTATGTTATTAAAACACATCCCATAAAATTCAAGATCTTATAGGATTATTTATGTAAATCCGTTAAGGGGTTGCCTGGAAACACATTTTTTCTTCTTTCTCTTTTCTTCTTTTTAAAGTCCTATATGAGTGAAGTCTTTTTTCTTCCTCAAATGAAATGACCACCTTTATTTGTGTCTACTGCCTCTTCTCTTCATTGCAGCAGTGCATTATGGACAGTACCATTTTCCTTTTGGTGCTTCTGTCAACCCAACACTTCTATAATGGAACCATTTTATAGGGCAGTCTTGGTTATCACATCCCACCATCTCACCATAATATACCTGATTACAAATGCAATACCAAGGTTCATTTGGGTCATAAGTCCAATCAACCTGACTGTTTGCATCAGATTCTGGCAATACTATTGTTCGTTGAGAGATTTCTTGTACAACAGTTGATGATGAAGAACACAATAAGGAAGAAGAAGAGGAGGAAGGTGATGACTGCTGGCTTAAAGACTGTTGTTTTTGCTTTTTTGACCACTCTGTGAGTTGACTACTGATGAACTTTTATTCTTTTTTTTTTTAAAAGATGACCGGTAAGGGGATCTTAACCCTTGATTTGGTGTTGTCAGCACCACGCTCAGCCAGTGAGCGAACCGGCCATCCCTATATGGGATCCGAACCCGCGGCCTTGGTGCTATCAGCACCGCACTCTCCCGAGTGAGCCACGGGCCGGCCCCATGAACTTTTATTCTTAGCTAGTATTCTTGTGAATGCTGAAGATGGTGAATAGCCAGCTGTTTCCCTGACCACTGAAAATTCTTTTTCAAGGTGAAAGTCATTATTCTTAAATGCTTCATAACTGACTTTTGAACTTGATGTTCTTCATCCCTCTTTCATCTGAGCTGTAGCTTGAACTGCTTGAGCTGCTGCCATGGTAACTGCCCCTGTACCAGTTCCTAAAGATAATGAGCCAATGTTACGGGATGTCAGAGGTTTGGAAGAATTCACATTGTAAGCATTGTTGGAAGAGGCTGTAGAATTGTTATTTCAACAACCTAGCGTATTGTCCTTAGAGGCATCTGATATAAGGGTAGATAGAAGAGTTTCAGATTTAAATTTTTCTTCAGAATATAGTCTGTTATATGGTGAGAAGTTAGATTATATTTCCTTTTTTCCACTGGTATATGTGAATGAGGCATGGTGATTGTTTACTAGCTGTGAAGGTATCTAATTCTAAAGATTGCTTCTTTAATATTTCTTTAGTTCCAGCATTATCACTTTCCAGCTCCATTTAAAATTTCACTAGTTCCTGATTCAGCTTTCTCAAGTGTTGATCTATCAAGTCATATATATGTTTTGCCAACTGTACCTTCTCATCTGTGTCTTCCAAAGCTTTATAGCAGTAGTCTTTTTTGATGGATGCTATTTGTTCTTCTCTCCAGCCAGGTTTATTTTCTTTGTATGCATAAAGAAATCATTGACTCTTTGTTCTAGTTGATCCATTGCAGTCTGCACCTACAGATCCATCTTGCGCATCTATGTGAAGCAGTCTTGCAGGTTCATCAGAAGCTGCTCAGTCATTTCCCGATAGTCCTCCAGGTACAACATTGTGACCCTTAGTGCTGGTGGGAGCCAAGGAATCTAGGGGTTTATTTGTGTCACTCACTGTCACCAGAGTTTTGTCTATTCTGGGGGGAAAAAAAAATGAAATGAAATGAAATGAAATACCTGTCTTTATCCCTGCTTATATTCTTTGCTCTGAAATCTACTTATATATTAATATAGCCTTTCAGCTTTCTTTTGAATATAGTTAGCATGGAATGTCAATTTGTCTCATTAATTGTGATGATAATGTGTATTATTTGCTTAAAAGTTTTTTTTTTACTGTAAAGTTAATTAATTAGTATTTTGTACTTATTTATTAGTAATTAGTAAGTATTTTGTGGGGTGGTACTTTAAGATTATATAAATGTCCTCTTATGAAACTTTTTTTATTAGTTTTAACATTCATTAATGAGGTTTCTCCTCAAACAGTTATTACTGTGATGCTTGCCGAATGGTGATTTTCTAATTTCATTATTCTTTCTTCACTTATTAATTGGCATTTTTTGGTGAGGTAGAGCTTTCCTTTCTGAAGCATTTGTAAACATGTCTAATTAAAATATGTGGTGGCACTAACACAAAATGTAGGAGGGAATGTATACACGGAATAGTGCCCTTCCAAAGATGTCCACATCTCATACTGGCCAGCCAACAACAACAACAAAAAACAAAACAAAGATGTCCACGTCCTAATCCTGGAACCTGTGAATACCCTACATGCAAGTGGGACATTGAAGATGTGGTTAATTTAAGGATCTTGAGATGGAGGCATTATCCTCGGTTATCTGGGTGAGCCCAATGTAATCACAAATGTCCTTATAAGTAAAAGACAGCTGCAGGAGAGTCAGAGAAGGAGATTTGAGGACAGAATCAGAGATCAGAGTGATGTGACTGAGGCCACAATTCAAGGAATGCCAGCAGCCTCTAGAAGCTGGAAAAATCAAAGTGATAGATTCTCCACTAGAGCCTCCAGAAAGGGACACAGTCTTGCCAATACCTTAATTTTTTACTTTTCCCTTGACTGCAAGATGAAATCCTTTAGTCTGTCATTTTCTGTAGTTGAAAGGTACCTCTAAAGGCTTGATTAGATACAGGTTAAAGATTTTTGGTGCGACTACTTCACAGGTGGTGCATAGGAGGCACATAATGCCTTCTTGTTCCACTATTAGTGATGCTAATATTGATCACTGTGTTAAGGTAGACTTTGCTCCCTTCATCTTAGTTCGCCCAGTCCATTTTGGACTACGGACCTCTAGAATTATAAGGTACTACATTTGTATTTGTGGTAATTTGTTACAGCAGCAACACAAGGGAACACTAAACGCAGTTAACATGTTTTAAAGTTTTTGCATTGTCCAGGCAGAGGTAAAAGTTCTAATATAAGGTAGACTGTAATAAATCAAGGAGGCATGTTGTAATCTCTAGGGTACTAAAACATATTTTTTAAAAAAGTTTAACAGCAAGCTATTACATGGCTAAAAGGGAATGAAGAAAAATATTTGAGGCTGGCTGGTTAGCTCAGTTGGTTAGTGTGGTTTTGTAACACCAAAGTCAAGGGTTTGGATCCTGGTACTGGCCAGCCACCAAAAAAACCCCAAAAAACAAAAAACAAGAAAACAACAACAACAACAACAAAAAGAAAAACGTTTGATTAATCCAAAAGAAGGCAAGAAAGGAGAAAAAAGGATAAAAGAACACTTGGGACAAATAGAAGACAGATAGCAAGATGACAGATATAAATCCAAATATATCAGTAATCTCATTATTAAATGTAAATGGACCAAATAATGCAGTTCAGAGCAGAACTTGTTAAGAAGATTTTAAAGGAAATAATACCAATCTAACATCAAACTTTTCTAGAGTACTGAAAAATTGTAAACACTTCCCAGTTCTTTTTATGGAGCCAGTGTAACCTTTATACCAAAACCTGACAAGAAAAATCTCTTTCATTGATGCAATGTTCATATGGGAAAAAATGATTCTTGACTACTACCTTATCCTACACATAGAAAGCAGTTCCAGATGGATCATAGATCTAAATTGTAAAAGGTAAAGTAACAGTGATTCTAGAACAACACTGTTCAATTGAAATATAATTTGAGCCACATTTGTTATTAAAAAAATTTTAATAGCCACAGTAAAAAAGTAAAAAGAAATGTGAAATTAATTTTAATAATATATTTTACGTAACTCAGTATATCAAAGTTATTGTCATTTCAGTATCTAATCAATATAAAATTATTGAGATAATTTGCATTCTTTTTTCCTATTAAGTCTTTGAAATCTATTATGTGTTTTTTACTTATAGCACATCTCATTTTCAACAGGGCACATTTCAATTGCTCAATACCCATGTGTGGCTAGTGGCTACTATATTGGACAGCATAGATATAGAACATTTTTATTGCAGAAAGTTCTATTAGACAGTGCTGCTCTTGTCCCACCTTCTGGATTTTTCTGTTTCTGCATATTGTCATTTAATTTCATCCTTTATTCCCTGTTGTTTCCTGTAAATTGGAAGTTAGCTCTAAAGGCTTAATTAGACACAGGTTAAAGATTTTTGGTGAGAATACTTCATAGGTAGTGCATAGGAGGTACAAAATGCCTGATTGTCCCACTATTAGTGACACCAGTATTGATCAATGGGTTAAGATGGACTTTGAGTTTTGTTCTCTTGAGTTTTCATCTTGCAGTGAAGGGAAAAGTATACAGTATCTGGCAAAGATCTCAGAATGTTAGTAGTTTCTCACCATTTCTGGTCTTCTGAACAAGAATTCGCTTTCCTCCTTGCAGCTTTCTCATCTCACAGGAGAATTGAGAGGTTGTTTGTCTATCCATTGACCATCTGACTGAACAGAAAAATATTTATTGAACAACTGCTTTGGGTGTCTCTCTCTCACTCCCCTCTCAATCTGTTTTTCTCCCCTAATTCAGATTTGGGATAGATGATTTTCCTCTAAGTAAGAGGGTGAAAAGTAGAGGCACATGTCTATGCTGCGGTTTTCATTGGTATCTGCAACTATTTGGGAATCCCTATGGAGAATCCAAGAAAGTTATTTTTAGGTCTACTTTGGCCAAGTATACGTGACTTTGGTTTATGCCATTAATCTCTGCCTTTTTACTATGTAGTAGTAATACATATTATATAAGTAACACTTACTTAGCAACAACTAGAGCCAGATTTTGTTTATATGGATTTGCTTAGTTAAGAATAGGCATAGTGTCCTACTTAAATTTTCCTGAGATTCATAGTTTAATTGGTCTGAAATGTATTACAAATTTTTTCATTCTTGTGTGGGAAGCATTTATTATAAGTGCTTAGGTGGGTTGAGGGCATAAATAACTCCTAATGATAGAATTCAATTCCTCTGATGTTATTTTCTAAAACAGATAACAACAAACAGGTTTTTCAGGATGGTAGAATAATGTGTTCTTAGATTATGGATATTGCCCACATCATCTTAACTAGTTAGTCTACTTTGTTGTAGTAATTGTGACCAGTATTGCTTCATTATTACTTAGCTATTTATTTATAGTGCCACAAACACAATATTGTATCTATCCCTTTAGTATATTCTTACTACTTTTCGGTGAAGGTTTAGAGAAATGTGTTTAAATCTGAATGCTAGGTTTCTGAAAAACCGGTGTAAAGGAAATTCCCATTTCCTTTTTTATATCCACTCTAAAAATAAACACAGGATGAGCCAAGAACACCCACTAATGACCAGTTGTTACATATTCTTATCCTGATTCCTTTGAAGTCATTCCAAGTTATTGTACTAAACCATTAAGCTAATCATTCATGAAACAGAATTTAAGGCAATAGTGTTTAACATTTACAGTATACATGAGGGGTCTTCAAAAAGTTCATGGAAAGATTTGCATTGTCTTTTAATTCTATTTTTCCATGAACTTTTTTTTAAAGATAATTTATTATACATATATGGCGGGTACAGCGTTGATTTTCAGTAGTTGTGTACAATGTGTGATGGTTAGATCAGTATAGTTAGCTTATTCATCATTACAACACACAATCATTCTTTGTGTCCATTAACCAATTCCTCATTAGCCGCCCTCCTTCTCCCCTCCCCTCACCTTTTTCACCTCTAGTAACCACAGTTCTTTTCCGTCTTTCTAAAAGTTCAGTGTATTACTGTGATTGTTGTTTCTTTCCTTCTCTTTCTCTGTCTCTCTTTATTGTTTGTTTATTTATGGATTCAGCTCCTGCTTATGAGTGAGAACATGTGGTATTTCTCTTTCTCTGTCTGGCTTATTTCACTTAGGATAATTTTCTCCAGGCTCAGCCATGCAGCTGCAAATGGTACAATTTCATTCTTTTTTATGGCTGGGTAGTATTCCATTGTGTATATATGCCACAATTTCCTTATCCAGTCATCCATTGATGGACATTTTTGTTGGTTCCATTGAGTGGCTATTGTAAATAGAACTGCAATAAACATGGGAGTACAGGTATCCCTTCAACCTGATGATTTCCAGTCCCCTGGATATATCCCCAGTAGTGGGATTGCTGGATCATATTGTAGTTCTATCTGTAGTTGTTTGAGGAACCTCCATACTGCTCTCCATAATGGCTGTACTAATTTACAGTCCCACCAACAATACAGAAGGGTTCCTCTTTCTCCACATCCTCGCAAGCATTTGTTATTCTCTGTCATTTTTAGTATAGCCAGTCTGACTGGGGTGAGGTGATATCTCAAAGTGGTTTTGATTTGTATTTCCCTGATGATTAGTGATGTTGAGCATTTTTTCCATATACCTGTTGGCCACTTGTATGTCTTCCTTTGAGAAATGTCTATTCAGCTCCTTTGCCCATTTTTTACTTGGATTATTTGTTTTTTTGCTGTAAAGTTGTCTTAGCTCTTTGTATATTCTGGATATTAATCCCTTGTCATATACAAACTTTGCAAATATTTTCTCCCATTCTGTACAATGTCTTTTCACCCTATTGATTGTTCCCTTTGCTGTGCAGAAGATTTTCAGTTTGATACAATCTGATTTGTTTATTTTTTTCTTTTGTCGTCTGTGCTTTTGGGGTGTTATTCATAAAGTCTTTGTCCAGTCCTAAATCCTGGAGTGTTTCCCCTATGTTTTCTTCTCGGAGTTTTAAAGTTCCAGGTCTTATATTTAAGTCTTTAATCCATTTTTAGTTGATTTGGGTATATGGTGAAAGGTATGGATCAAGTTTCATTCTTCTACATATGAATATCTAGCTTTCCTAGCACCATTTATTGAAGAGGCAGTCTTTTCCCCAATATATGTTCTTGGTGACCTTGTCAAAGATCAGTTGGCTGTAAATATGTGGGTTGGTTTCTGGGTTCTCTGTTCTGTTTCATTTGCCCATGTGTCTGTTTTTATGCCAGTAGCATGCTGTTTTAGGTACTATAGATTTGTAATATAGTTTGAAGTCAGGAAGTGTAATGCCTCCAGCTTTATTTTTTTTTGCTCAGGATTGCTTTGGCTATTCCGGGTCTTTTGTTTTTCCATATTAATATTGGGATTGCTTTTTCTATTCTGTGAAGAATGTTGTTCATATTTTGATAGGGATCTCAATGAATCTGTAGATGGCTTTGGGTAGTCAGGACATTTTTACTACATTGATTCTTCCAATCCTTGAACAAGGATTGTCTTTCCATCCATCTTTTACTGTCTTCTTTAATTTCTTTCAGTAGTGATTTGTAGTTCTCACTGTAGAGATCTTTCACCTTCTTGGTTAGATTTGTTCCTAGGTATTTTATTTTTTGGTGACTATTGTAAGTGGGCTTGCTTTTTCGATCTCTTTTTTTTCTAGTTTGTTGTTGGAATATAAAAACACTACTGATTTTTGTATATTGATTTTGTATCCTGTAACATTACTGAATTTATCAGCTCTAAGAGTTTTTTGGTAGTCTCTTGGGTTTTTCTATATATAGAATCATGTCATCTGCAAACAGGGACAGTTTGATTTTATCTTTTCCTATTTGGTTGCCCTTTATTTCTTTCTCTTGTCAAATTGCTCTGGCATGTACTTCCAATACTGTGTTAAATAGGGGTGGTGAGAGCGGGCATCCTTGTCTTGTTCCTGATCTTAAGGGGAAAGCTTTCAGTTTTTCCCCATTCAGGATGTTATTAGCAGTGGGTTTCTCACATATAGCCGGAAGCCAGCTGGCGATGGCGGGGCGAGAAGGCGAGCGCAGGATTAGAAAAGAGACAAGAGACACAAGATGGGGTCAGGAGGACAAACAGTCTCGAGGAGCTGCTGCGCTTTATTCAACAGGCATTTCTCTTTATATACTTTTTTAAGTGCATGTCTAAACAAAGGGTTACAGGTTCTGTGTAAGCAACAGGATGTGGGAGTTTACAGAAATAGCACACACTCCCAGGTTCTCAGGAATGCTCCAAGGTCAAAAGTCTAGACTTCCTCAAAAACATCTCCAGCTATTTTCAAAACAATTCTCTTTGATTTCATGAAGCTTCATCAGCTGGATGCAGCTGGACGAGAGCTGTGCCCCCTAGGGGACCCCTGCATTCAGGGCAGCTCCCTGCTTCCAACAACATATGGCTTTTATTATGTTGAGATACCTTCCTTCTATACCTAATTTGTTGAAAGTCTTTATCATGAAGGACTTTGAATTTTGTCAAATGCTTTTTCTGCATCTATTGAGATGATCATATGGTTTTTGTTCTTGACTTTGTTGATGTGGTGTATTACATTTGTTGAATTGAATATGTTGAACCATCCTTGCATTCCTGGGTTGAATCTCACTTGATCATGAGATATATAATCTTTTTGATGTGTTACTGTATTCTGTTTGCTAGTATCTTGTTGAGGATTTCAGCATCTGAGTTCATCAAAGATATTGGCCTGTAGTTTTCTTTTTTTGTTGTATCTTTGTCTGGTTTTGGTATCAGGGTGATGCTGGCTTCATTAGAATGAGTTTGGGAGAATAGTTTCTGTTTGAATTTTTTGATATAGTTTGGAAAGAATTGGTATTAATTCCTCTTTAAAGATTTGTTAGAATTCAGCAGCGAAGCCATCCGGTCCTGGGATTTTCTTTGTTGGAAGATTTCTGATTACTGCTTCAATCTTGTTGCTCATTATTGGTCTGTTCAGTTTTTCTGTGTCTTCTTGGTTCAGTTTTGGTAGTTCGTATGTGTCCAGAAATTTATCCATTTCCTCCAGGTTTTCAAATATGTTGGCAAATAGTTGTTCATACTAATCTCTAATGATTCTTTGTATGAGTTGTGATATCCCCTTTTTCATTTCTGATTTTTGTTATTTGGGTCTTTTGTCGTTTTTGTTTAGTCTGGCTAGTGGTTTGTCTATTTTGTTTATCTTCTCAAAAAACCAACTTTTTGTTTTGTTGATCTTTTGTATCATATTTTTGGTCTCTATTTTATTTAGTTTTGCTCTGATTTTGTTTATTTCTTTCCATCTACTAACTTTGGGATTGGATTGTTCTTGTTTTTCTAGTTCTTTGAGGTGTAATGTGAGGTTGTTTATTTGAAGTCTTTCTATTCTCTTGATGTAAGCATTATTGAAATAAACTTTTCTCTTAGTAGTGCTTTTGCAATATCCCATAGGTTTTGGTATGATGTGTTATTATCATTAGTTTCGAGAAATTTTTTGATTTCCTGTTTGATTTCTTCTTTAATCCATATGTCATTTAGGAGCATGTTGTTTAATTTCCAAGTATTTGTGTGATGTCCAAAGTTTCATTTGTTATTGGTTTCTAGTTTTAATCTATTGTGGTCTGTGAAGATGCATGAAATAATTTCAGTTTTTAAAAATTTGTTGATACTTGATTTGTGACATAATATGTGATCTGTCTTGGAGAATATTCCATGTGGTGATGAGAAGAATATATATTCTCTTGTTGGGTAAAATGTTCTATATATGTGTCCACCAAGTCCAGTTGGCCTAGAATGTAGTTTAATTCCTTGTTATCCTGTGATTTGTGTTTAAATTATCTGTCCAATGCTGTGAGGGTGAAGTTCAGGTCCCCAACTATTACAGTATTGAGGTCTCTCTCTCTTTAGGTATAATAATGTTTGCTTATAAATCAGGTTGCACCAATGTTGGGAGCATATATATTTATGATTGTTATGTCTTCTTGGTGAATAGATCCTTTTATCATTGTATAATGGCCTTCTTGGTCTCTATTTATAGTTTTACTACTGTTTGATTTTGGTTTCCATTTGCATGATATATATTTTTCCATCCTTTCACTATTAGTCTGTGAGAGTCTTTACAGGTGAGGCGGGTTTCTGGTAGGCAACATAGAGTTGGGTCTAGTTTTTTAATACATCCGGGCACTTGATATCTTTTGAATGGGAAGTTTGATTCATTAACATTTAGTGTTGCTATTGAAAGGTATTGTCTACTTCCTGTCATTTAATTGCTTTTGGGTGGTTGTGTTAAGTATCTCTTGTTCTTTTCTTTCCCTGTTGTTTGACTATGGAGTTCGTTGGTTTTTTGAAGTGGTAAGGTATAACTTTTTTGTCTTTCTCATTTGCCTATGTGTTCTATCAGTGGGATTTATTCTTCCTAGTGTATTCATGGTGGTAATTATTTTTTTTTTTTGGAGTCCAGGTACAGAACTCATTTGAGTGTTTCTTGTAGGGTTGGTCATGTGGTGCTGAATTCCCATAGTTTTTGTTTATCTGGGAAATAAACTATATCTCTTTCATATGTGAAGGATAGCCTTACTAGGTATAGTATTCTTGGCTGGCAGTTTTTTTCTTTTAGTATTTTGAACATATCATCCCATTTTCTTCTAGCCTGTAGGGTTTTCTGCTGAGAAGTCTGATGGGGTCTCCCCTATAGGCGACGAAGTTTTTCTCTTGCTGTTTTTAGGATTCTCTCTTTGTCTTTAACTTTTGCCAGTTTAACTACAATGTTTCTCAGAGAGGACCTTTTTGGATGGAATCTGTTTGGGCATCTTTGAGCTTCTTAAATCTGGAAATACATTTCTCTACTGATAACAGGGAGGTTTTCTGCTATTATCTCATTGAATAGGTTTTCGATACCTTTTTTTTCTTTTTCTTCCCCTTCTGGAACACCCATAGTTCAGATGTTTGTATACTTGAGGCTGTCTGGTAGCTCTTGAAGATTTTCTTCATTTTTTTACATTCTTTTTTCTTTTTATCTGTTTGGGTTATTTAAAAAACACTGTCTTCAAGATCAGAAATTCTTTCATCTGCTTGCTCTAGCCTGCTGCTGAAGCTCTCAAATGTCATATTTATTTTGTTGAAGGAGTCTTTCAGTTCTGAGAGTTTTGCCACATCTTTTTTTTGCAGCATTAATCTCTTTGTAGATTTCCTCCTTCATATCTTGGATTGTTTTTCTTGTTTCTTTATGTTGTGTATGTGACTCTTCTTGTATCTTACTGAGTTTCCTAAGATTGTTGCTCAGAATTCTTTTTCAAACATTTCAAGGGTTTCTTGTAGATTCAGATCTTGTATTTGAGAGTTACTACATTCCTTTGGGGCATCATGGTTGCTTGTTTTTTCATATTTCTAGTATCACTACATTGATGTTTGTTCATGTGGTGGAGCGGTTGCTTCTTCAGTTACTCGAGCTTCTTTTGAGGAGGGAGAATCTCTCCTGAAGATTTGTTTTATGTTGCCCATTGGGTGGGATGTTTCAGTTTTGATTCCAGGTAGACTCTATAGTTCCAGAAGTTTCAGGAACGTTCAGATGTTCCAGGTAGAGTCAGTGGACTGGGGAGTGCTGACATGTGTGGTGCAATAGAGGGTGACAGGGGCCACATGGAGTGGGGCTCCTGGTATTGTAGCCTAGCAGCACTGGGCTTCCTTAGTGGGAGCTGTGAGAGATGACACTCCAGAGGCTGTGGCCTGGTGGTGCAGGATTCCTGTCACTTAACCTTGTGGGACAGGACTACAGAGGGTGCAGCTGAGCAGATACCACATGGGGCAGTGCTCTTGTGGCAGCTCCCTGGTGGCTACAGGCTTCCATGGTGGAGAGCACATGGGGCAGGGCTTTGGAGGCTGTTGCCAGGAGGCTCAAGGCTTGTATGGTGGAAGATACACAGTGGAGAGGAGACTTTTGGGGTTGTTGTCCATCAGTTGAAGCTTCCTGGGGCAGGAGTTGCTAGGGGTGAGGCTTCTGGGCTGGTACTGAGCCTCTGAGGCCTCTCACAGGGAAAACAATGAGGGGTGGGGCTCCCAGGGCTAGTGTAGGACCCTTCAGGCCTTCCCTGGTGAAAGCTGTGAGGGGTGAAGCTCTCAGGGCTGGTGTCAGGCTGCTGAGGCCTCTCCCAGCTTGAGCCATGGGAGCCGGGGCTCCCAGGGCTGGTGTAGAGGCACTCAAGTCACTCCCCACAGGAGCCACAAGGGCTGGGGCTTCCAGGACTGTTGCCAGCCCAGTGAGTCCTCTCTTGGTGTGAGCCGTGAGAGGCAGGGCTCCTGGGGCCCATGTGGAGGACCTCAAGTCACTCCTGGTGTGAGCCCTGAGGGGCAGGACTCCTGGGGCTGGTGTAGAGGTGCTTAAGTCTCTACTGGCAAGAGCTGTGGAGAGAGGGGCTCCTGGGGCTGGTTTACAATCTCTCAAGTCACTCTCAGCAAGAGCCACAGGGGTGGGGCTCCTGGGTCTGGTGCCAGGCTGCTGGGGCCTCTCCCAGACAAAGCTGTGAGTGGTGGGGTTCTCGATACTATTGCTAGGGTACTGAGACCTCTTTCTGCCAGGGCCACTGGGGGTGGCTTCCTGGGGCCGGTGTGGAGGTGCTTGGATCATTCCCGGTGGGAGCCGCTATGGGGGAGGCACCTGGGGCTGCTGCCAAGCCATCGAGGCCTTTCCCTGTGGGAGTTGCACAGGGCAGAGCACCCAGAGCTGAGGCCAAGCCACTCTGGTCTCTAGTGGTGAAAGACTCAAGGGGAGGGGCTTCAGGGTTTGCTGCCCACCAGCTCCAGCCTCCTGCTATTGAAGCTTCATGGGTTGGGGCTCTGATGGCTGCGGCAGGTAGTGTGGCACTCTGGTTTTGGGGTTTAGGGGCTGCACAGTGGCCATGACTGGATCTGCCTGGCCTGCAGTTCCAGCAGCTGGCGCTGCAGCTTTAGGTGGCATGGGCTGTGCAGCATGTGCACTGGTGGCTGCTGCAGGGAGAAAGAGGAACTCCCGTAAGGGGAGATTGATCCCTGCCCTGGGGCCACACAATGGTGCCGGCAACCTCTACGGTGGTGAGGGCGATCTAGGGCAGGAGCAATTGGGGGTTACTGCTGCAAAGTACTCCAGCTGAGTACTCGAGGGAGAATTTCTCCTGTGCTGATTTCTGCTGTCCACTCTCTGTTCTGGATCTCTTCTGTGGGAGAACTGCACGCTGGGCGCACCTCTAGTCCTTCATCTCGACCTCTCTCTCCTCCATGAACTTTTTGAAGTACCCTTGTATTATGACTAGTTCTTGCCAGAAAATCAGACTAGAAGGGAAATTGCCAGGAAAAATTATAAAGAATACATTACAAATGAAATAAAATTTCAAAATAACCAGGAAGTGTCTGATAATGAAGGGTTGTATCTTTCAATTTATTTCATATTTTAGTTTTGATTCTCCAATTCTTCATTGAAATTTTTGATATACAAAAAAGTGTGTTACCACTTCATACACATTAGAATGGCTATTACTAAAAAAAAAACCCCAGAAAATATCAAGTGTTGACGAGGATGTGGAGCAATTAGAGTCCCCTTTCATTGCTGGTGAAATGTAAAATGGTCCAGTGACAGTTGAGAATAGTATGGTGGTTTCTAAAAAAATTAAGCATAGAATTACCATGTGATCCAGCAATTCTACTTCTGGGTATATACCCCAAATAATTCAAAGCAGGAACTTGAACAGGTGTTTATACACCAGTGTTCATTGCAGCATTATTCACAATAGCCTAAAGGTGGAAGCAGCCCGAATGTCCATCAACAGTTAAGTGGGTAAACAAAAAGTGGTATCTTCATACAATGGAATATTATTCAGCCTTAAAAGGGAATGAAATTCTGACATATAATACTGCATGGATGAACCTTCAAGACATCATGCTAAGTGAAATAAGCCAGGAATTGTATGATTCCACTTATATGTTGTACCTAGAATAATCAAAATCATAGAGATAGAAAGTAGAACAATGATTACCAGAGGCTGGGGAGGAGGGGAAATGGGGACTTAATGTTTAATGAGTATAGAGTTTCAGTTTGGGATGATGAAAAAGTTCTGGTGATGGATGGTGGTGATGATGGCAAAACAGTGTGAAAGTACTTAATACCCGTGTTGAAGTTAAAAATAATATAGAGGTGAATCTCTAAGGAAAACATCTAAAGCCTTTCTTTGTTCTTCATATACCAGAAACTACTCTGGTCCGTGTATGCTCCGGTTGGGAGTTTTAGAGAGACAAATCCTATGTATTGTTTTGAAAGAAAGCTCATTGGTACTAATGAAGTTTTGGGAAGCTGGCAAGCTTTGATTGGTGAGTCATGGTAGTAGGTAAAATTAGTCTTAGGGTCATGCCAGGTCATTCCAGAAGCTACTAGGTAAAAACTAGTCATAGGCTTATAGCAGGCTGTTTCAATAGCTGGATTTTTAGAAACTTCTTGGAGTGGATGCTTTGTGCCCCAAGTGTTTCTTCCACCTGGCCCCTCAACTCCAATTTTAGTTTAGGTAAAACAAGAATGACCCAATTCATATAACTAACTTTCACACCACTAAAGTATACATTTAAAAATGATTAGAATGGTAAATTTTATGTTATGTGTGTTTTACCACAATAAAAAATTTAAAAATAAGATAAAATTAAAAATTAAAATAATTAAAAAATCTGCCTTTCTCAGGAAATAGTAATTTTTCCATAGCCCATAAATATCTTTAGAGAAAGAACAAACATTATATAAAACTGTGTGTGAGGAAAATCATCTCTGACTTCCATTGAATATTCTAAGTGGCAACAACTTAAAAAATGGCAGCATAACCTATTGGACATATCAATTTATTTATATTTTATGTTTATTTATTTATTTATTTATTTTATTGAATCATGATGATTATGCATATTTTTGGGATTCACCGTTGACATATGTTGATCAAATCAATATTACTATTATGTATATTGTTACAAATTATACTTATTCTTTATGCCCCTTGTCCAATCTCTCCCTATCCCACTCTCCCTCCCTCTCTCACCACTGATAACCCTAGATTTCTTCTCTCTCTCTGAAAGAGTAGTGGTTACTCTGTTGATTTGTTGTCTAGATGATCTTTCCAATGCTGAGAGCTGTGTTCAGGTCCCCCGATATTATCATAGAGCAGATGCTTCTTCTGTCACTCTGGAATGGGCTTTGTGGAGAGAGACATCCTCTTCTTTTCTTTGGTCTCTGCTGATGACTCTTCTTGTATCAATGTACTCCAGTGGCTGGTGGACCATCTGCATGGTGGTTGTGATATCTAGCCCCATTTGTGGCAGCCGTGGTTACTGTGGTGGTTGTGGTGGCTGTGGTGGGCCACCCACATGGAGGTGTTTTTGGCATGCTGCTTGCCCCGAGGTGCTTCAGTGTACCTGGTTGTGGGCAGGGATCCGGTCCCTGGCTTGTTGCCCTGGGCTCCTGGGAGGGTCCCCAAGGTGCTGGTGGTGTGCCTGGTTGTGGGCAGGGGGGTATGGTCCCCAGCTTGTTGCCCCAGGCCCCCAGGAGGGTCCTCGAGGTGCTGGCGGTGTGCCTGGTTGTGGGTGGGGGGGGTCCAGTCCCTGGCTCCATGCCCTGGGCCCCTGGGTGTGCCCTGAGGTACTGGCAGTGTGCCTGGATGTGGGAGTGGGGTCTGGTCCCTGGCTTCAAGCCTCAGGTTCCTAGGTGGGCCCCAAGGTGTTGGTGGTGTGTGTGGTTGTGGGTGGGGGGATCTGGTCCCCGGCTGCATGCCTCAGGCCCCCTGGCTGCCCTGAGGCACTGGTGGTGTGCCTGGGCTAGAACTAATTTTTTGTCCTTTGCTTACTTCTAAAACAGGGGAACTTCCTGTGGGAACCTGTACTTGAGCTATGTGGTTGAGCTAAATTGCTGCTTTGCTACTGTTTCCCTAGGGAAGGCTTTTTGTGTAGCTCAGGGTTTAATGGTTGACTTTATAGGTACTTCCGGCTCTCCAGAGACCCGGTGCACCTGAGTTGTGTAGAAACTGATCTAGGCCTGAGTTTTTTCATCAAACTGTACCCCATGCACTTCTTTGTTCCTGACCAGTCTCCTCTGAGTGGTCCTGCGTGGATCATGGAGGCATTTCGGCTGTCCTTGCTGTGTCCTAGTGTTTTCCTGGTGGGCCTCTCTCCCCCACTGCCCGTGCTCCAGACACTTCCCATGGGACAGGCTCTGTGCTGGTCCCTTGCGATGACTCACCAGCGTCTGCATGGCTCCCTTTTTCAGCTGTTCTGGCTCATCGCTCCTGCGTGGATCCACAGGACCTCTATTAGTGGTCTTGCTGTCCTGGGGGCCACCAAGGCCCTCTTCTCCCCTGCTGCCTCCAAGCAACTCCATCCAAATGGCACTGCTGAGGTTTCTGCCAGCTCGTGCTACATGTGCTCAGCAGCTCCAGGCTTAAAGCGGTTGTAGTCCAAAATGCTCTGAGCAGTTTTTTCTTTCTCTCATTGTGGTTTCTCCTGACTTCTTGTACTCCCTAGGTATCTCCTCCTCTTCCCCTGAGCTCCAGCGGCCCCAGCTTGGCTGTTGTTAGATTTTTATAGTTGTAAATTGGTTGATTTGTGGGAGTGAGTGACCCTGGGGACCATCTATTCTGCCATCTTGACTGTAACCCTGGACATATCAATTTATAATAGGCTATTCCATTTCATGGCTTTATAGGACAAACATGAGGGAAATTCAGTGATGGGAAGAGCAAAATGAGAGTTAAGTATTTTTTTCTTCTTTGTTCTGTGGTATAGTACAGTGTTCTCTCACAGACGATGGAAACATGGTAGAAACTCTCTTAACAATCCAGTGGTTGGTGAGTTGAAGAAGAGAATCATAAAAATAATGTATATATAGCCTAGTCATTTTTTATTTTATTATTTTATTTTTTAAAGTTTTTGTTTTTTTGGTTATGAATCTAGTCACTTTTTAAAAACCTAAAACATATGTTCATTTATTCTCCAATATTTATATGTATGACCAAGGTCTTTTATTTGCATATGGGTCCTTCGGAATTCCTCTTTTTCTTTCTTGCATAAACCACCCCCATATTACTTCATTCCAGATTTCCAGATTTCCAATTTCTAGTTTGGTTTCATTAAAATAGAGGATAAACTTAAGAGACTAGAATTCTTTTAGATTTTTATGATTACCCTCTAATCTATTAAAGTTGCTTCATGTGCAGCTATTTTAGCAGTGACTTTACTACTTACCTTTATTGAGCGTTCACCTTTGTTTTCATAGAAAGAACAACTCTCTTTTATGCTCTTATTTCATCAGTTTGCATAATATTTAATTAAATCACATGATTTTGAGTTCAGTGGGCATAAACACTTTGGGAGTAAAACACAGCTGAATCTCAGTATGCCAACAATTCTACTGGTGGTAACAAAGAGTGGACATCCAAGTACCAGCTACAAGTAGTAAGCATGCTGTGGGCATCTGACTATTTTAGTAATAGAAGGGAGACCATCAGCCCATTAGAGGTTGGTTAAGAGAGCTTTTTGTAGAATGAAATTTGCTTTTTCTCACTTACCGTATCCTAAACATTTTTATTGTCTGAAAGTGGAGATCTGCATCATTGTTTTTGATGGCCACATGATATTTATTATTATATATATTAGGCTGGGTTCCTGCTTGCAAACAACATAAAGCAGTTCTGACTCACTTAAACAGAAAAGGAATTTATTGGTAGGCTATTAGATTGCTTATAGAGTCAACAGGAAGGATGGTCAACCAGACTGGGAAAATGGATAGGAACCCAACAAGACTAAAACAGTCCAAGGTCACACCCCAGGAACAGTCTGATGAGGACCTCTTCACTGGCATTGGCTTTCTCAGGACTTTTGCCACTGCTGCTGCTAGCATCTTGACTCTGCTGCTGCCTGTGTTATGAATTCTCTTGATCTGTTTCTGTGTATTTGTGTCACTTCCTCAGGATTCAAAATCCTTGGTAGAAGCATCTGACCAGCTGAGTCTAGAATCACTTAGCAATATCTCTGCTTCAAGTGTACAGAGAAAAGGAATATCTCTATATTATATCTTTCTAGCATTTTCTATTTTGTTTTTACATTTCAGTCTTTAACTCAGTTGGAATTAATTTTGGTGTAAGATTTTAAGATGGGGTCTAAAAATGTTTACCTCAAATGATTAGCACGTTATCTCAACACCACTTACTGATTCCCTTAGTGATTTGAAATGCTGCCCTTACACGTATATCTGTTTTGGAACTTTCCGTTCTTTGCAAGGATCTTTCTGTCTATTCTGATTAGTACAAGACTTTCTTTTTAATAAGCTTTATTTTTTAGAGTAGTTTTAGGTTCACAGCAAAATTGAGCCAAAGGTACAGAGATTTCCCATATACACCCTGCTCCCACCCGTGCACAGCCTCCCCCATTATCAGCATTCCTCGCCAGAGTGGTACATTTGTTACAACTGATGAACTTACACTGACATGTCATTATCACCCAAAGTCCACAGTTTACATTAGGGTTTGCTCTTGGTGTTGTACATTCTATGGGTTTGGACAAGTTTATAATGATTTGTATCTACCATTATAATATCATACAGTTTTTTCACTGCTCTGAAAATCCTCTGTGCTCTATTTATCCCTCACCCCCAACCCCTGGCAACCCCTGATCTTTTTACTGTCTCCATAGTTTTGCCTTTTCTAGAATGTCATATGGATAGAATCATGGAGTATGTAGCATTTTCATATTGGCTTTTTTCTCTTAGTAATATGCATTTAAGTTTTCTCAGTGTCTTTTCGTGGTTTGATAGCTCATTCTTTTTAACACTGAATAATATTCCATTGTCTGGCTGTACCACAGTTTATCCATTCACCAACTAAAGGGCAACTTGGTTGCCTCCAAGTTTTAGCAATTATGAATAAAGCTGCTGTAAACATCTGTGTGCAGGTTTTGGTGTGCGCATGTTTTCAGCTCCTTTGGGTAAATGCCAAGGAGTGTGATTGCTGAATTGTATAGTAAAAATATGTTTAGTTTTGTAAGAAACTGCCCAGCTGTCTTCCAAAGTGGCTGTACCATTTTGCATTTCATCAACAATGAATGAGATTTCCTGTTGCTCTACATTCTCTCCAGCATTTGGTGGTGTCATTGTTCTGGATTTTGGCCATTCTAATAGGTGTGTAGTGCTGTCTCATTGTTGTTTTAATTTTCATTTCCCTGATGACATATGATGTGGGGCATTTTTTCATATGCTTATTTACTGTCTGTCTGTCTTCTTTAGTGATGTGTCTGTTAAGGTCCTTGGCCCATGTTTTGATCGGGTTGTTTTCTTAAGACAAGACTTTTTCATTATTAAAACTTTTAAAGACATTTTAATGTCTGGTAGGGTAATTAGCATCATTATTCTTTCAGAGATGGCTTTGCTAAATAAAATTAATGACAGATTTGAAATGTTTGGTCAAACTAAGTTGTCATCTTCAGCCTCACCAAACTTTTATTGTTTTTATAGTTTACTTGTTCTTAACCAGTTATAGCAAATATAAAGTAAATGTTTTTTTAACTTATTCCATATAAATCGTTAAATACTGACAGGGTGTTTAGTTTTTATAGATATTTAATGTTTTTACATCAGTGGTTTTGGGCATTATTTTGTGTTAGAACTAAAATTGTAGGATGTATTTTTCCTTTTGAAGAAAGCTATAGCATTACAGGCGGTACTTGATTTACCGACAAATTGTATCTGACAAGCTTGAATCAGGTGATTATGGTGATAGGGGAAAAAAGAGCACTCCAACCACCAAACTGTGTTTTTAGACTGAGATTGACTACTGTACCAAGACCATATTTAACCCATAACATGGTTGAAAAGTAACTGACTCATTTGTAATGTCAAATAGGTTAATCCAACTTTCCTCTGCCTTCCTGAGATAATGGTAGCTGCCCTGTCTAAGCCAAGAAAATTTTCATACAAACTAAAAACATGATTTTTTTCACTAGTCTATTATTGACATGGCAACAGTTGTTCAGCCTCTGGTAGAAAGATACATAGATACTTGAAGAATCTCTCACTTTCTGGGGAACTTGTGTTACAGGGTTTCAAAATTTTTCAAGCATTCTCTCCACACCACCTCCTCCTTTGGCTGGTTTTACTTTATGCCTTTTGCAAACATTGCCCTATCAAGTTAATCCTTTTGAGGCTATTAGCTCTGGACTCCAGCCTGAATTGGCTGTACAGGCATCAGCAAGGCTGAGCTTTATCTTCCTTAATTTTAAAAGGAGGCTACCACCATATTTATACATCAGGATTGTTGTGAGATTCATGTATATGAAAATTTGTCAACTGTGCAATGCTATAGGAATCTTAAGTATTTGTATTGTTGTCATAGGACAACTTATTTGTAGAGATGCTGTGACTAGCTCAGGAGTCACAAAAATGGCCAGTAAAGCACATTGCCTTTTCTTAATTTAAATGTTCAGTTCCTGTTTGGCTTTACTAATATGTCTTAAATATTGCCACCTAATCTTTTAGGAATGGTCAAATGAAAAGAACAATTATGTTTTAAAGCATGCACCTGTCTACTCCAGCTGGTTGATATAGAATCTTGGTACTCTGTTTATATAATGACAGTTGTCTGATGAAAGAAATTAGACATTCAGTATTTTGAAAGCAGGTTGAGTAATAAGATTAATTTTCATTTTAAAGGCTTACACAATTAAAAAGAAAGGGATGCATTATATAAAAAATAAAGAAGCTAATGCTTTCCCATTTTGTTTTCATTTTACAGGTAGTAATGATTTTAAATAAAAGCAAATAGGTAGGAATAAATTAAATTGATTTGAAAATATATAGATACCCTAAAGGCAAGTAGTTCAATGTTGTTTGCATAGCTAGAAATAATCAATTTATTTAAAAAACAGGTGTGTTTTTATAGCCCTGGTATAATAGAAATGGGTGATTTGGGCTCTTTATATGTTTATCATAGGTCTCGCTTAATGATTTCAATTTTGGTAACTTTTCTCTTAATTTCTGCATACTCCCTATTTTTTCTTCTTTATTTCCCCTTACAATGGGCTAGGATTTTCTTCTTTTAAAAATTGTTATATTGACTTAATTTAAGCCTGCAAAGAGTATAGGGAACCCAATAACATACCTGTGTATCCATTATCTAGCCTAAGAAGTTAAACATTATACATATAGTTGAATTTCTCCTTTGTGTGCCTCTTGAATTGCACCGTTTTCTCCCCACTCCCCATACTCCTAAATATGGAGTTTGCCATTCTTACGCATATTTTTATATCTTGACTAACACTACTATATACATGTGTGTACAGAAACAATATATGGGTGGCATTGTTTTATGTTTTTAAACTTTTGTATCCTAAAACTTTTTTTTCCCTCAAATATGTTTATGGGATTTATACTTGTTGCCACTTGTAGTTTGAGTTCAGGGATTCTCAGCCTTGGTGCTATTGATATTTAGGGCTGGATAATTCTTTGTTGTGAGGAGGTTTCTTGTGGCTTGTAGTATGTTTAGCAGTATCCCTAGCCTCTACCCACTAGATGCCAGTAGCACTTCTCCTCCCTATCTCAAGTTGATAACAACCCAGAACATCTCCAGACATTACCAAATGTCCTATTGGTGGTGAAATCGTCCATCCTCCCAGTGAGAACATCTATTTTAGTTCATTGATTTTAACTTCTGTGTCATGCTTTATTATATGAACACTACAACCTATTTTTCCATTTTTTGTTGATGGACATTTAGGTTATTTCCAAAGTTTTAACTGTTAGGAAAACTGTTGCAATGAGCATTTTTGTCCATGTTTTCTTGTGCACATGAATAAAATTCTCTCAGAGGTAATATGGCTAGGAGTGAAAATGTTGAGTTCTAGTATGTGCATATCTTCAACTCTACCAGCTATCACCAAGCAGTTTACCTAATTGTACTAATTTACACTCTAACCAGCTAAGCAAGGGAGATCCTGTGTTCCACATCCTTACCAATACTTGATATTGTCAGATTTTGAAATTCTTTTCTACCTCATGGGGGGTAAATTACTTCATTGTGTTTTTAATTTGCATTTCCTTGATTACCACAAGGATCAAAAATTATCCATATATAACTGTATCCAAAAAATTTAAATTTTACTGTATGATAATTTATTAAGAATCCAGAAACCTTTCCTAGATTATGAGGTTGAATTATTTTAAGGGAATTTTAAAATGATGTTTGAGTTTCTGTGATCAGGTTTAAGAAGTGGTTTTGAGCAATCAGATTTTATATGTATGCCATGTTTTGTACTCAACTTCTTCAGTTTCTGTTTCCAAACCAGAGATGATGATCTATCTAGTCATAGTATGGTTCCTCTTCTTAGAAAATGGTATCAACAATGGAGATTACCATCTGTGTTTAGGGAGTGGTTCAAAATACTTTAATAACTAGAAGTTCTTTCCCTCAGTGCTGTATGCTCTTGTTCTTAGAGTTACCCTTTACTAATAGCTGCATGCCAGACTTGTCTCTTTGATATTGTGATTTCCCAGAAGCCTACATTTTTTTCCCCACACCATATGAAACTGTTTATGCTCTTACTCTGTTTTCTGAGTCATTTTGCTACATGCAATGGGAGATTACAAAAGATGTTCCTGGTTTGGTACCTATATTTAAGACATTTAAATTTAAAAAGATGGACATAACGTATATTACAAAATCAACTAGAATTGTGTATGTATGTAATAGAGTAGTAAGAGTGAGATGTAATTCTCTGAGGTTTTGCATGTAAGGTCTAATTTAAAGAGTTTTGAAAAAACAACGCAATGAAAGCAGAAGAAAATATGCATATATTTATCGGTGGTTGATTTTACATGCTTAAGTTAGGATGTAGTTAGAAAACTGGCTGTATTAATGTAATTTTTGTGCTCAGATATTCTGGCCTCCCCAATATGTACTTCCCAGGTAAATTATTAAGTTATTTTAAAAATGCCTTTCTGTTTGAGTAGTCTTTCTCAGTTCTTCAGTAATCCTAAGAGATATTCCAGTACTTTGGTTTGGGACATACCCCATAATAAAACTATTTCAATCTTACCTTCTTAACTACCCAGGTAAACTAGCCTTCATCTGCTGAATGTATCATATTCCAAAAGTTTGTTACCAATTCTACTGTTTGAACTTGACATTTTTCTCATAAAACAATTTAGTCAACTTTGGTAATATTCCTAGATCAGCCCTCAAAAGCACCATTTGACTTCTAAGATATGGGACCTATGTAGTGCTAACTGTGAGTGCTGTCCTGGAGGCAGGCAGGAACGTGCTGCAAGAAGAATGAGGAAGTCTCCTTTCTTAGGCATAGAACCAGCCTTTGGCAAAATTTTGATAGGATCTGTTTGTTATAGACATTCTTCTGCTTCCCTTTTCATACCTTTGAACTGATTCCCCGTGACCCTCTCCCAAGCCCCTAATACCTTTATGCTTGCCTTAAGTAAACCCACTTTGGACTTTACACCTGGGCCCATCTTAGTCCCTTCATCCCGAGTGTCCTTTGCTCACAATTACCTGCCTTTTCTGTCCTATCTGGGCTTTTGTTCTCTCTTAATAACTGACCTTACGTAGATGTGTTAGTTTTCTGTTGCTTATAACAGAATACTTGAACTTGGGTAATTTATAAGAAAACGTAATTTATTTCTTACAGTTTTGGAGTCTGGGAAGTCCAAAGTCCAAGGGGGCACATCTGGTGAGGGCCTTCTTGGTGGGAACTCTCTTCAGAGTCCTGTGGTAAAGCAGGGTGTCATATCACAAGGGCTGGGTGAGAGCAGGTGCTCACTTGCTCTCCTTATAAACCCCTAGTGCCACTCCCATGATAACCATTCATCCATTAACCCATTACTCCATGAAAGGATTAATTCATTCATGAGAGCATAGTCTTCACATTCCAATCCCCTCTTAAAGGCCCCTCCTTTCAACACTGCCACACTGGGAATCAAGCTCTGGTACATGAACTTTTGGAGGGGACACATTCAAACCATAGCAGTAGATAGCAGTATTAAGAGGTATAATTACAACTGTCAGTCACCTAATTATGAAAGAAGAATTTATATGTTTAAAAGAAGATACAATGGCTATCAAGACAGCTGACTGGATTCTTCAAAAAATCATTTCATGGGATAAAAGAGATATGGAGGGGGCTGTTCGAGATTTAATGAGGCAAAAGAGACATAACGACAAAAACAATGTGTGAACCTTGTCTGGATCCTGAACTGGGAAAAATAAAAGGTGTAATGGCTATTCTTTGGACATTTGGGGAAATTTAAATAGAAAATGGACGTTATATAATGTTTAATTATTAATTTTCTTAGCTGTGATAATGCTGCTGTGGTTATATAGGAGTCCTTATTTGGAAATGCATGCTGAAATATTATGATTTCTAAAACTTACATTCAAATAGTTTAGAAAAAAATAGAGCAGATATAGCAAAGTGTTAACTGTGGAGTTAATGAGAGGATATACAGATGTTCATTATACTATTTCAGCTTTTATGTATGGCTGAAATTTTTTGTAATAAAAATTTGGGAAAAGGGGGAGATATACATTAGCATAAATAATATCTAAATCATGAAATTTTGTGCAGTAGAAAAGTCAGGCAGTATAGAGAAATTTTTTTGAGCTGGAGTAATTTTTTCTAGCTCCTCTAAACTAATTCATTTCTACTACTTCTTCCCTTATTCTGCTAAGATTAATTCAGCGATTCAGATTTGTCCTAATGCTCTGAGTAAAGGAAGATGGAGTTTCTCAGAGCAATGATAGTTTATATTTACATATAGATTGTTTGCAAATTATAGATTATCAGAACATGATAATCTTTGCCAGTGTGGTTTATGATTTTTTCACCTTGGATAAAGGCTGCTTCAAGTCATTAAAAACAAAAAGTGGTGGACTGGCTGGTTGGCTTAATTGGTTAGAACGCTGTCTGTAACAACAAGGTCAAGCGTTCGGATCCCCATACTGGCCAGCCGCCAAAACCAAAAACAACAAAATAAAAAGTGGACAAAATGTATTCTTTTATATTGAATAGATAATGTAAGTTTCTATGTAAAGATAGGTAATACTTTTAACACTAGTTTCTTAAGAAGTGGATATAACTGAATTTATTGTATTTGGAATAGCTTTAGCCATAACTTTAAAGGTAAGTAACACAAATAGACAATAATTATTGGTCTATTTCAGATCAAGTTACATTATAAATTACAATCATTTCAGAATTAGTGCTAGTTGAAATTAAGACCAAGAGAGGTGGGCCTAGTGATGAATGTTTTTGATTTTTACATTTTAAAAATGAATGGCGGCAACAAAAGAAAAGTTAGTATAGTCATAGAAACAACTTTCCTTTACCTCATCAAAGGTGAAGAAAACTTTTTCCTAAACAAGTGAAAAAGAATGCTGACCATATTTTATTACTAGCACATTTTCAGTTGGGGAGGTGGGAGAGAAGTTGAAGAAATATTATTTCCATGGCTGACATCAATGAGTTTATTGTTTCTAACAGGAATGTAAAGAAGAAGTCAAAATGGATCCAAGTATGGGTGTGAATTCTGTTACCATCTCTGTTGAAGGAATGACATGCAATTCCTGTGTTTGGACCATTGAGCAACAGATTGGAAAAATGAATGGTATACATCACATTAAAGTAAGTTACTTTTTGGAAATTAGTGAAGTTGAATGCCATTGACTAGAATTCTGCTAGGAAATTACTTCTAACACTGGGATAGAAGCAGACACACCGACACATTTGGCAATAAAGACTATTGCACTTCAAACCCTAAAGCTAAATAAGTTTTCTTTGGCCTGTTAATTTCTCTTTAAAAGAAAAAAGAAAAAAAATATTTTTTCAATTTAAAAACATCATCAACATGGAATTTTGGACATAGTGTGGTTGTATATTTATAGGTTTATATTTTATAGGTGTGTAAATGTTTACATACTCATACTTTTTGTTATTCTTAATCTCATACTGAACTAAAATATGTCTTCAGAGAATGAGTTGGTGGTTTACTCTCTCCTTTACAGCACGGCAATTATTGTTTTTGCAACTAAAAATTGAAGTGAAAATGTCTAGAAAATAACTGGTACACCTTGTACAGTATGCCAAGGAAGACTACATTATCATTTAACATTCCTTATGCATCAACAGCATTCTAAGTGTACTGTGGTGAAGATGCAGTTCAGATTATAAAAAAGCCTTATGGAGACTGCAGGAGGTGCCTGTGGTTATCTTAAGAATTTTCATGTGTATATGGCAGGGTTTTGGGAAATGATGGCCTGTAGGCTGAATCCAGCTTGCCACCTGCTTCCATATGGCTCATAAGCTAAGAATGATTTTTACATTTTTACATGGTTGGAAAAAAAATCAAGACTAATATTTAAGAACACATGAAAATTATATGAAATTCAAATTTCTGTGTCTGTAAGTAAAGTTTTATTAGAATGTAGCTACATTCATTAGTTTATGTATTGTTTATGGCTGCTTTTTCACTACAACAGAGATGTGGTGCTCTCATTGCTTCAAACTGCTGCTTGCCACAGTACAAAGCACAGTGATACAGTTACAATTTAACATGCCTTGAGTGCCACTCATATCACTGGATTGCAGCATTTTGTTTTTTATTACCAGTGCACACCCATCATGTCCAAAAAAAAAAAAAGAGAGAGAGAGAAATGGACTTTGAATGTAGTGCTTTTTAGGCGCAGTGGAATATAGATTATTTTGTTATTAAATTAGATGCTCCAAACATTGTTTGTTATACAACAACACTAGGGCAGTGCAGAAGAATACACTATATGTCAGCGTTACCAGAGTAAGCATTCATCACAATCCTCCCAGCATTCAGGAAAGCATCAGTGAGAAAAATCAGAAAATTTAAAATGGAATATCTCATCACAGCAGAATTTCTTCACAAAAATAAAAAATGAAAATGACACTACAACCAAAGTAAGTTTCTGAATGGCTCATTTGTTAGCCACTTTTCTGTCAGGCCTATTCCTCATCTGCAAAATTATGTTGATAGTTCTACATCTTTCACAGAAATATTGTGAAGCAATACTCATTTCTGAATTTTTTTTTTTTTTTCTTTTTGGTGGCTGGCTGGTATGGGGATCTGAACCCTTTACCTAGGAGTTATTAGCACCACACTCTAACCAAGTGAGCTAACTGGCAAGCCCATCATTATTGAATTCTTAACACATACTTCAAAGTACCGACTATTATTGTGGAACTTGAACTTCTTATTGTACTGATAGGCTGCCACAAATAGTACATGTGGCAACATCTCTTCTTTATCCATCCTGACTTTTGTTAAGCCATCATAAGACATCTCCTATAATTCGTGTCTGCACATCCTAATTTTTCTGCAATGAGCATGAATTACTCATATAATTATTATAAATAAATAAGAAAAGCTAAACATCTTGGCACCTCCTAAACACAAGCACCCAAAGTACCAAGGTCACTACAAGACTATCCCAAAGGGAACATAATGGTATCATCCTCTCTCATATTCTGTAAAAATGAATATTAATGTTTTCTGTGCTCATTTATTGACCTAGGTATAGTATGTTAAAGCTGCAAGAGATCTTAGATATGACTTAGAGAGTCTAACCTCCTCGTTTTATACATCAGCTTGGGAGCCCACGGTGCTTCCTGTGGCGGCTCAGTGGTCATCGCTGGTCTGGTTGTGGATGTTGGGGGTGTGTGGCTGAGGCCCTTGAGCCCCCACTGCCCCGACTTGGGAGCCTGGGGCATGATTTTCAAATATTGAACCAGCCATTCATTCCCAGGATAAGTCCCACTTGATCAAAGAATACTTACTTTGAATTAACAATTTCAAATATACACAAAAGTGGAAAGACTATTATGAGGAACCTCCCTATACTCATCACCCAGGAGAATCCTTGCCATTCATTTGCATGACATTCTCATCAAATGGATCTGATAATGTATTTTGCTTATGCTTCTAAGAGTAGGTCCAGGCCTTCCTGCCTATTGGATACTCTGTTCAGGTAGAGGTCTTTGACTAATGGATTGGAATTTCCTAGTACATCTCCACACCAGTTGCCATTTCCAAGCCTTTTTGCTGCTCTGCCTCCCCCCACTTTCCCTTGCTACTCTGTGGTTCTTGGCACTGACTGTAGTGTAGCCAATTTTAGCCCTCTTTCCCATGCTTCATTCAGTTTGGTTCCACGCCTGTTCTCCCCAATTTCTCTCCAACTTGTATCTGAGGTTCCAAAGAAATTAACAATATCACTTTCTTGCCAAAAGTTTGAGGATTCCTACTGTAATGACAATAATATATGGCAGCTTTTTCTTAAATATTATATACTATGAGTTACTTATTCTTGAACATGTTTATTTTCACTGCCAGGGCTTAATGAATCAATCCTAAGATGTGTCATTTTGGCTGAGTTATGTTCTCATTTGTGTAATATACTAATCATTTCAATATATTATTTAAATTTTCACCTTCATTAAAACAGCTTTATATTGGTGGTGGTTCTATTTGCTTGAGGTTTTCTGTAATTTTGCTTTTATGCAATGTTCATTACAGTGATAGTGGAAAGCTAATGTCACTTTGGAATTTGATCAGTTTGCATCAATCCTAGAATGGTTTTCCATGACTAGTTGAGATCCACATGCAAAAAATATGTTTTTAGACATACTACCCAGAATAGATATTAATATTCGAAAGGGAGCTTTGTCCAACTGCATGTCAGATTTAGCACGAGATTTAAAATTAGGGATCCCATGAATTCTTTCTAATTATCACAAGGTCATTATATTTTTAAGTGTATAGAACATGAATATTTTGTGTTTCTGCAGATCAGATACTTATGGGAGCTTTGCTTTTAAATTATTCTTAAGCTAAACATTAATTTCTATCCATTTATGCTTCAGAGATTTCAGAATGGTTTTGGCTTTTCAGTGAAGTACAGGATTTATACTTTCTTGTCTCTACAGTATTTTTGTCTATGATTCTGACTTCTCATAAGATCTTGAGTAGATTGGCTTCAGTTTGCCTGATTTTTATTAGAAAAAAATTGGCTAATTGGCATATCATGATTCTTTATGAGTTGATACATTTCCTTAATTCAAGAGTCATGTGAAGTGTGGTACTAATATGTAGGAAATTCTTTTCCAAATCTGAAACTGTAGGTGATTTTTCTCATGTCTGAATTTCATATTCATCTTGGTGAAAGAGGATAAAGTCAACTTTGGATCCATCTTAATATCTGGGGGGAAAGCAGTGTTTCTCACTTGTTGATTATACGCTGATTTGCTAAGACCATGATGATAGCTGTGGCTAGAAAAGCTTTATTTACATAGTGTAATATGCCTTCAGTTCTACGACTTGAAAAATGAGCTATTTAATTTCAGTGAGTAATAACTATGATACCTTCACTTGATTTACCCTCACTTGATTTATCCTCAAATGAAACCAATTAAACCTCCTCCACTAAGTTTTCCATCCTATAGGCATCCATGTGAATACTTGGATATGAATTTTAAATTTTCACATGCTCCAAAAGGAGAAATTTCTTTTGTATTTACCATTTACCTTGTCATAACTCCAGTCTTAGAGGACCCTGCATTGCTTCTTCCCCCACACACCTCCCAACAAGGATGCAGTTGCCTTTAATTTGCTTTGGGAAGAGAGCCAAGTTGGAAAAACTGATAGGTGACAGGTAATTATTTTATTTATTTACTGTATTGCAGATTTTCTCAAATGAGTTTATCTTCTAAATATTCAAATGTATAAAAACATTTTGTAATTTTTTCACTAATCATAACTATGAAAAAACTAGATTAATATTTTGCAGTTTGTTGATTATGAAACAATAGCAAAAGTAGCTCTGCAACCTTCAGTTCTACAGCTTGAGTAATGAGTTGTTTAATTTTAGCGAGTAATAAGTATGATACCTTCACTTGATTTATCCTCAGATGAAACCAATTAAACCTCCTCCACTTGATCTAAGGTAGGGCTGGTGCTGGGGGCCAGAATAGAAGCTGAATCTTACTAATTATATAGTAGTGTCTGTGCTAATTGTATTAAAAATATTTTAACCATCTAGAAACTAGTTCACATAATTTTTCTCCAAATGACTTATGTACTTACTGTCTACTGACAACTAATGTATTTTCCAAAACTCCCAACTCTTTGTCTAGCAGACTATTTTAGGTGAATATTTGTTTCTGTCAACAGATCATGTATACCTAAAGGAATAGATTCTGCTTTGATATTTCAAAGTACACTCCTATTTCCCAAAACAGCCTATTTGCACTCCATTCATAAGTAAGGCTGCTATATCCACTGCCTCTTCCCAGAATTCACTACTGCTTAATAAAGTCTGTTTAAGGTCAGATAAATGCAATTCAATTTTGGTTACATTGTAAAGGAAGAATAGCAGCAATATAATGTGAAAGCACTTTGTGTTATCAACAGTGATTTGTATGAATCCCAGTGACAGACACTGAAGGCTATATTTTCCAGGGCACATTCATAATTTGATTGCTAAAATAAAAGGAAACATACTTTTTGCCTTTTCCAGCTTTGCCTCTCCTCCTTTCGTCAAAAGCCCTTATGATGCAGGGTGTATTAGTGACCTTTCTCTTTTTTCCTTCCTTTAAAAAATATGTTACTAAGTGTTAGGTCTCCTGGACCCAGAGACAGATTTACTGTGAAGTTAATGAAGCTTAAGTTTTAGAGCCCCTCATTTGTACTGACCTCCTTCTAAGACCCTGGAAGGAATCTTAGCAATGTGTCCTTATGGTCATGTGTTTTTGTATAATTTGCAAAAGTAAAATATTTTAACCACAATCCTTTAACTCCATTTCCACTTCAACTCCCCTTTGTGTTAGGTAGTATTGGAGTAGCCATGAGCATTTTGGAGAATTGAATAAGGGAGGTTGAGTTGGGGATATGTTTAGTTTAGGGATAGTAGGCTGTTTGGCTATATGTGGTATTTAATAATTTCTGTGTATAGTGAAGTTTTTGCTATGAATTCTGATGTAGGAATGGCTTCCAATAGTACCGCTAGTTCCTGTGGTGCCAGCTCACTCAGTGTCATGTCAAGGTGTAGGGCCCAATGTAAAACCAGTAAATGAGTGTTATTGATTCAAAGAGTATATAAGATGAGTCACTGCACAGATAAACTTGTAATGCCCTGAAATCTAATAGCTCATATATGAAAGAACTCAATAGTTTTCCCAAATTTGACAATAGCTCTAAAAATTTACTAATTGTTCAACTGTGATGTTGAAAGGAACTTTTCTTAACTGTCATTAACAAAAAACAGTTTGATCTAGAGGAAAGACTGAGTTATCTTTCTTTTCTCTGTATAGAAATGATTTTACAAAGCAATTGTCAAATAAAGCACCAATCAAAGAATATACAGCCAAATATGTAGGAAAAGAAAGTATTAGAGAGATGTATCAGGCATTACTAATAAAAATTGTATTTTTATGGATTTTATGGTATGTTAGTTTTAAAAATTTTATAACTTGTGATTTTGTTATGTATTCTAAATATTTACTTTTGTACAGAATTTTATTTATGGTTTTGTAATTCCTTAAAGAAGGCCCCTCAAATTGTTTAAGTTTCAGAGGCCACAAAATGTGGATGACCTCTTTCTAGGACCATATAGGAAATTGTCCTTGTCCAAACATAATTTATATTGAGAATGTAGCTCAACATATTCGTACATACGTATTGACCACTTTTTAAAGAATGTTAAGGTTTAACATTTTTGGAGCATAATTTCTGAGATTATATTTAAGACTAATGTATAGTCAATTTAGAAACCAGCTTTGAGGAGAGCAGTGTTTTGACTAAGTCAATGAAATCTTGATAGTGTTTGGAATGAAGTAATGCAATTGTTTTATTAAATTGAGTGAGGTAGGCCAGCATCACCTTGCTACTAAAACCAGACAAAGATACAACAAAAAAAGAAAATTGCAGGCCAATAGCCAATATTCTTGATGAACATAGATGCAAAAATACTCAACAAAATATTAGCAATCAGAATACAGTAACACATCAAAAAAAATTATAAACCACAATCAAGTGGAATTCATCCCACAGATGCAACGATGGTTCAGCATACACAAGTCAATAAATGTGATACACCACATCAACAAAACCAAATAAAGACACAACAAAAAAAGATAATTACAGGCCAATATCCTTGATGAACCTAGATGCAAAAATTCTCAACCAAATATTTTCAATCAGAATACAGCAACATATTAAAAAAATTATACACTATTGTCAAGTGGGATTCATCCCAGGGAAGCAAGGGTTGTTCAACATACAAAAGTCAATAAATGTGATACATCACATCAACAAACTCAAGGTAAAAGACCACATGATTATCTCAATAGCTGCTGAAAAAGCACTTGACAAAATTCAATATCCTTTCATGATAAAGGGTCTCAGCAAATTAGGTACAGAAGGAAATTACCTCAACACAATAAAAGCCATATATTACAAACCAATCACCAATGTCATCCTGAATGGATGTTCCTTAAGAAAAGGAACAAGACAAAGATGCCCACTCTCACCACTTTTATTTAACATATTATTGGAAGTGCTAGTGAGAGCAATCAGGCAAGAGAAAGAAATAAAGGGCATCCAAATTGGAAAAGATGAAGTCAAACTGTCCTTGTTTGCAGATGACATGATCTTATATATAGAAAAACCTAAAGACTCTACCAAAAAACGCTTAGAGCTGATTAACAATTTCAGTAATCTTGCAGAATATAAAATCAACACCCCAAAATCAGTAGCATTTTTATTTTTTGATTTTTTTTTCTGATAAATTCAATTTACTTTCACCATTTTCCAGATCCTTACTGCTAGGTAATGAACCTATGGGTGGATGTTTTCTTTTTTTTTTTTTTAATTATACATATATGTGGGGTACAACATTGATTTTCAATAATTGTATGGAATGTGTGGTGGTTAGATCAGTTTAGTTAGCTTATTCATCATTACAATATGCAGTCATTGTTTGTGTCTGTTGTACTCTGATAATGAACTAGCAGAAAGAGAAATCAGGAAAGCAAGCCCATTTACAATAGTTTGCCAAAAAAACAAAACAAAACAAAACAAAACCAACAAAAAACCACCTAGGAATCAATTTAACCAAGGAGGTGAAAGATCTCTACAATGAGAACTACAAAACACTACTGAAAGAAATTAAAGGGGACACAAAAAGGTGGAAAGACATACCATGTTCTTGTACTGGAAGAATTAACATTGTGAAAATGCCCATACTACCCAAAGCACTCTACAGATTCAGTGCAATACCCATCAAAATATAATGACAGAGGGCCTGGAGGGAAGTGCCCACAGCTGCAGCAGGTACAGAGGCGAGCATGGTGCTGGGGACTCTTTCTACGGCCACAGTTTCCAGAACAGGACCCAAGGTGCTGGAATATAGCCACTACCACACCTACTGTCATGCAAGGACAATTCACCACCACAGTAGCAGCCAGGGCCACTCTACAGATAACCTACTGCTCACTTGACTACACTGATGTAAGAAGAGTCACCAGTAAAGCCTGCAAATAGAGGAAGAAATCTTTATCCTCATAGCCAACCTCAGAGTAATAGAAGAAGTAAATCCTCTACCAGGTGACCAAATGTCAATGAGAAAATACTAGAACTACAAACAAACAAGAAGATATGACACTGCTAAAGGGAATACAGTAATGCTCAAATTTCAGACTCCATGGAACAGGGAATCCTTGAAATGGCTGAGAAAGAATTCTGAGCAATGATCTTAAGAAAACTCGAAGAGAAAAAGAAGACTCAATTAGAGAACATAATGAAATGAGAAAAAATATCCAGAATATGAAGGAGGAAATTTACAAAGAGATTAATACCTTAAAAAAGAGTGTAGCAGAACTCTTAGAAATGAAAGATTCACTGAATGAAATAAAAAACACAACAGAGAGCTTGAATAGCAGGATAGAGCAAGCAGAAGAAAGAATTTCAGATCTCAAAGGTGGTCTTTTTGAAATAACCCAGGCAGACAAAAAAGAAAAGGGAAAAAAGAATGAAAAATAATGAGGAAAATCTAAGAAACATAGCAGACAACCTCAAGCACTCTAACATCCAAGCAGTGGGTATTGCAGAAGAGGAGTAGAAAGGAAAAGGTATTGAAAACCTATTCAAGGAAATAATGACAGAAAATTTCCCAGGTATAAGGAGAGATATAGACCTTTGGATCCAGGAAGCTTAAAGGTCTGCAAAGAGATTCAGTCCAAAAAGATCCTCCCCAAGACACGTTATAGATAAATTTGCAAAGCTCAAAGACAGAGAGAATTCTAAAAGCAGCAAGAGGAAAGCATCAAGTCACCTATAGGGGAGTCCCCATCAGACTAACAGCAGAATTCTCAACCCAAACCCTACAAGCCATAAGAAAGTGGAATGATATATTCAAAATACTAAAAGAAAAAAACTTGACAGCCAAGACTTCTTTACCCAACAAGGCTCTCCTACAGAAATGAGGAAGAAATAGTGTATTTCCCAGACAAACAAAAGTTGTGGGAGTTCACCACCACATGACCAGCCCTGCAAGAAATTCTCAAGGGAATCCTTCATCTGGAATCTGAATAATGATGACCACTATCACAAATACACGAGAAAGAGCAAAACCTGCCATTAAAACAAAAATGCCAGCGAGAAACAGAAAGAAGCTAAATCATGCCACCTTAAATTTCCAACTAATGTTGAAGAAGAAAAATAAAAGGGGAAGTAGTGATTATAAGATATTTAAATCATCTAAACAAAAAAGTAATTAAATGACAGGAATTAAATAATACCTGTCAATAACTACCCTAAATGTGCATGGATTAAACTCCCCATTCAAAAGACACAGACTGACTGATTGCATTAAAAAGCTACACCCAAGTGTATGTTGTCTTCAAGAGACCCACCTCACTTGTAGAGACACACACAGACTAAAAGTGAAAGTATGGAAAAAGATATACCATGCAAATGGAAACAAAAAATGAGCAGGAATACCTGTTCTTATAGTGTACAAAGTAGACTTTAAAACAAAAAACATAAAAAGAGACAAAGAAGGCTGCTATATAATGATAAAAGGATCTATCCAGCTAGAAGACATGACAATCATAAATATATATGCACCCAATACTGGGGCACCAAGATATATAAAGAAAGAAATAGGCCTTAATACATTAACAGTGGATGATCTGAACACCCCTCTCTCAGTATGGGACAGATATTCCAGGCAATAAATCAACAAAAAGACACAGTATTTAAACTACACCTTAGACCAACTGGACCTGGTAGATATGCAGAACATTTTACCCAGCAAGAAAAAAATATACTTTCTTCTCATCAGCTCATAGAACATTCTTCAGGATAGACCGCATATTAGGTGACAAATCTAGTCTCAGCAAATTAAAAAAAAATTAAATATTCCCAAGTATCTTTTCAGATGACAGTGGATTAAAACTGAAAATAAATAAGCAGAACTGTGGAAACTATACAAACACATGGAATCTAAACAACAGGCTCCTGAATGACCTATGGGTCCAAGAAGAAATTAAACATGAAATCAAAAAATTTCTTGAAACTAATGAAAATAAAGATACATCATATCAAAACCTGTGGGATACTGCAAAAGCAGTACTAAGAAGCAAATTTATTGCAGTAAACGCTTACATCAAAAGAACAGAAAGACATCATATAAACAACCTAACACTATGCCTCAAAGAACTTGAAAAACAACAACAATCCAATCCTAAAGGTAGTAGATGGAAAGAAATAATTAAGGTCAGAGCAGAGCTAAATGAAATAGAGACCCAAAAAACAACAGAAAATATCAGCCAAACAAAAACTTGGGTTTTTTTTGAACATAAATAGAATAGACAAACCATTAGGTAGGTTAACAAAAAAAAAAAAGAAAAAAGAAAAAAAAAAAACGATGACAAATCACCCAAATAACAAAAATCAGAAATGAAAAGGGAGATATTACAACCGATACCACAGAAAGCTGAAGAATCATTAGAGACTATTATAAACAACTGTATGACAACAAATATGAAAACCTGGAAGATATGGATAAGTTTCTAGACACATACAAACTACCCAGACTGAATCAAGAAGAGATAGAAAATCCAAACAGACCAATAACAAGCAACGAGATTGAACAGTAATCAACAGTCTTCCAACAAAGAAAAGTCCAGGTCTGGATGGCATTACTGCTGAATTCTATCAGACCTTTAAAGAGGAAGTAATACCAATTCTCCTCAAACTATTCCAAAAAATTGAAACAGAAGCCATACTCCCAAACTCATTCAGTGAAGGCAACATAACTCTGATACAAAAACCAGATAAAGATACAGCAAAAAAAGAAAATTATAGGCCAATATCCTTGATGAACATAGATGCAAAAGTCTTCAACAGAATATTAGCAATATGAATACAGCAACACATTAAAAAAATTATACACCATGATCAAGTGGGATTCATTCCAGGGATGCAAGGATGGTTCAACATATGAAAGACAATAAATGTGATACATCACATCAACAAACTCAAGGACAAAAACCATATATGATAATCTCAATAGATGATGAAAAAGCATTTGACAAAATTCAACATCACTTCATGATAAAGACTCTCAACAAATTAGTTATAGAAGGAAAGTATCTCAACACAATACAAGCCATTTGTGACAAGCCTACTGCCGGTATCATTCTGAATGGGGAAAACCTGAGGTCTTTCCCCTTAAGAGCAGGAATAAGACAAGGATGCCCAGTCTCACCACTTCTATTTAAAATATTACTGAAGGTACTAGCCAGAGCAATCAGGCAAGAAAAGGAAATAAAGGGCATCTAGATTGGAAAAGATGAAGTCAAACTATCCCTATTTGCAGATGACATGATACTATATATAGAAAAACCTAAAGACTCTATCAAAAAACTCCTAGAGCTGGTTAATAATTTCAGTGACATTGCAGGATACAAAATAAATACCCCCAAATCAGTTGCATTTATATACTCAAATAATGAACTAACAGAAAGAGAAATACAGAAAGTATTTCATTTACAATAGTCACACATACAAAAAATACCTAGGGATAAATTTAACCAAGGAGGTGAAAGATCTGTATCATGAGAACTACAAATCACTTCTGAAATAAATTAAAGAGGACAAAAAAAGATGGAAAGATATTCCATGCTCTTGGATTGGAAGAATGAACATTGTAAAAATGTCTATACCACCCAAAGTGATCTACAGATTCAACGCAATCCCCATGAAAATACCAATGACATTTTTCACAGAAATGGAAAAAACAATCTTAACATTCATGTGGAACAACAAAAACCCTCAAATAGTCAAAGCGATATTGAGCAAAAAAATAAAGCTGGAAGCATAACAATAGCTGACTTCAAATTATACTGCAATGCTATAATAACCAAAACAGCATGGTACTGGAATAAAAATCGATACTCAGATGAGTGGAGCAGAATTGATTAGAACCCAGATATCACCCCTGGGTTTTCAGCCATCTGATATTGGACAAAGGCAACAAAAATCTACATTGGGGAAAAGACTGCCTCTTCAATAAATTTTTTTTTTTTGTCTTTTTTTGTCTTTTTCCGTGTCCGGCAACGGATCGCAACCCTCAGTGTTGCCCCCGTACCGGACCGGAGACCGGCAACGGGATTGCAACCCTTGGTGTTGCTCCTGCGCCTCGCTCAGCCAGTGAGCGGGAACCGGTCTGTATGTGAGATCCGAACCCTCGGGCGGGAGCGCCGCCGCGCTTCCCAAGCGGCGCACTTATCCAGTGCGCCACCGGGCCGGCCCCTCTTCAATAAATTTTGCTGGGAACAGATATGAGGTTGTTGGGAGGGAGGGGGAGCGGGAAGAGGAAGGGAGGGTTCGGTAATGGGCCACAATAATCAACCACATTGTATATTGATAAAATAAAAAAAAATTGTAGGTCAAATAAAAAAAAAGTGGTGCTGGGAAAATTGGATATCCATATGCAGAAGAACGAAACTTGATATGCACCTCTCACCATATACTAAAATCAACTCAAAATGGATTAAAGACTTAAGTATAAGACCTGAAACTGTAAAATAACTAAGAGAAGATATAGGTGAAACACTTCAGCAACTAGGTCTGGGCACAGACTTTATGAACATGGGCCTGAAAGCACAAGCAACAAAAGAAAAAAATATACAAATGGGACTATATCAAACGAAAAAGCTTCTGCACAGCAAAGGAAACAACAGAGTGAAATGACAACCTACAGAGTGGGAGAAAATTTTTGCTAACTATGCATCCGACGGGATTAATATCCATCATGTACAAGGAACTCAAGCAATTACACAGTAGAAAAACAAATAAGCCAACTAAAAAATGGGCAAAGGAGATGAATAGACATTTTTCAAAGGAAGACATGCAAATGGCCAATAGATACATGAAAAAATGCTCAACATCACTAGTCATCAGGGAAATGCAAATTAAAACCACATTGAGATGTCACCTCACCCCTGTTAGACTGGCTATAGTAAAAAATTTGGTGAATAGCAAATGCTGGCGAGGGTTTGGAGAGAAGGGAACACTCCTGCACTGTTGGTGGGACTGTAAATTAGTACAACCACTATGGAAAACAGTATGGATAAAACAACTACAGATAGATCCTCCATATGATCCAGCAATCCCACTACTGGGTATATACCCAGGGGAATGGAAATCATCATGTCGAAGAGACACCTGCACTCCTGTGTTAATCACAGCTTTATTTACAATAGCTAAACTATGGAACCAAACTAAATGTTCATTGACGGACACCTGGATAAGGAAAATGTGGTATGTATACACAATGGAATACTCCTCAGGCATACAAAAGAATGAAATCCTGCCATTTGCAGCAACATGGATGAGCCTGGAGAAATAAACCAGACTCAGAAAGAGAAATACTGCATGTTCTCACTCATAAATGGGTGCTAAGAAGGAAGGAAAGAAGGAAGGAATGAAGGAAAGAAAGAAAAGGAAGGAAAGGAATGAAGGGAGGAAGGAAAGACCACAGTAGTGCGTTGAACTTTCAGAAGGAGAGAGTAAACCTAAGGATACTAGTGATGGGAGGAATGGAAGGAGGGGTTTGAGGAGTGATAGGTTGGGTGGAGGGCAGGAGGAAGTATTATGGTTTGTAATGATGAATATGCTAATAATTAAAGAAATATAAAAAATTGAGTGAGTTTGCTTTATTTAAAAATGCAACAGTGGAACAGAACAGATGAGTGGAACGCAAGAAGAGTGAACAGTCAAGAAGTCTCTAATTTTGGGATAAATAGAAAGAATACGATTTTTTCCCTTTGCAGTGTTAGCATTTAAAAACGTTCTGGGAATTGTGTCTTAAATTATGAATTTGATATTCTTGTTTGTCCTGCCAACGTTAAGACTGTAGACTTTAAAGGGATTAACCTGAAGTTTAATTTAATCACCCCAGTGGTCTGTTCAAGGGAAAAATAAAATGGGCAGATAATGTAAAGATCTTTATCTGGGATTATTTGGCCTTTTTGAAAGTGGAAATGGAAAAACAAATTTAATTAGATACGAATACTGAATGACTCCAAAGGTTAATGCCTTATTAACAAATTACACTGTCCCTGAAACTTACAGCACTAACTTTTTGAGTGCCTTTTCCCCTTTACTCAGATAAAGGCTGCAGTCCATTCTCTTAATACAGACTATCCTTTAAAAAAGTGACCACTAGTGTTATCAGTTACTAAATTCCTGCTATGGATCAATAAATAGATTTCTTTCTCCCCTTAAAATTAACTAGTTTTTTATTATTAAAAAAGTAACACATGCACAGAGTAAAATCCCGTTCCTAAAGGGAACCAGTTATCCTATGTATATGTATCCTTCCAGAAAGACTATGAGCATAAAATTATTTGCATGTACATATATTTATCTCCTTGATGTGTGTATTTCCTTTTTATAAAAATGGAAGCATACTATACATATTATTCTGAACTTCACTTATTTCATTTATCAAACATATCTTAGATTAGATATATTATATTTTTCCATATCAATATATAAAAACCATCTAATCTTTTAATTTCTATTTGGGACTTTTTCTAAAAAATGGTTTCCTAACTTTTTCTATGGCAAATTACAGTTCATTGAACGTTCTGTTTTTCACACTGATGCTCTCTCACCAACACTGTATTAGCGTAATGTAGGCATTTTGATTATTATAAATTTGTAGGTAATAATCATCAGTCTGTGAAGATGTAGAATAAGCTATACAAAAAGCTTAGGTTTCTGATTTAGTTGAACTCTATTCCAAGAATCAAAGAAATGTGAAATCCAAGATAAAAACCTACCAGTGGAGGAACAGAGTGAAGAGGGACTTTCATTACTTCCTTTGTATACTTTTGTATTTAACTTTTTAATAACAAATAATCATGCATTAGCCGTATAATTTTTAAGTAAGATGAAAGTATATTAGAAATGAAAATTCTGACAAAGCATTCTTTAAAGATAGTTTAGTTCATGAAAAATAATGCTACAACTTAAAAAACTAGCAAAATCTCTGCATCTTTTTCATTTAAAAATATTTGATCTTTGAATTTTTATATTGATTTTGGAATATCATCTTAGAATGGGATCATCTAGATCCCATTCTTCCTCTCTCTCTACTATTTTGTATCCAGTGACCACCCTCTCCCCATTCTCCTCTCCCCTTGCCTCCACCAGTCTTTGGTAACCACAAATCTACTCTCTACTTCCATGAGATCAGCTTTTTTAGCTTCCATATGTGAGTGAGAACACATGGTATTTCTCTCTCCGTGCCTGGCTTATTTCACTTAACATAATTTTCTCCAAGCTCATCTATGTTGCTGCAAATGACAAAATTTCATTCTTTTATAGGGTGAAGTATTATTCCTTTGTGCATATGTACCACATTTTATTTATCCAGTCATTGGTGGAAGGACATTTTGGTTGGTTCCAACTCTTGGCTATTGTGAATGCAGCAGCAATAAACATGGGAGTGCAAGTATCCCTTCAACTTGTTGATTTCCTTTTTTTTTTTTTGGATATATACCCCATAGTGGGATTGCTGGATCATGTAGTAATTTTATCTGTAGATGTTTGAGAAATCTCCATACTATTTTCCATAATGGCTGTACTAATATACACTCCTACCAACAATGTGTAAGAGTTCCCCTTTCTCTACATCCTCACCAGCATTTGTTATTTTCTGACTTTTTGATAATAGCCAGTCTAACTGGGGTGAGATGATGTCTCATTCTGGTTTTGATTTGCATTTCTCTGATGATTATTGATGTTGAACATCTTTTCGTATACCTGTTGGTGATTTGTATGTCTTCTTTTGAAAAATGTCTATTCAGTTCCTTTGCCCATTTTTAAATCAGATTATTATATTTTTTTACTATGGAGTTTAGTTCTTTGTATATTCTGGATGTTAATACCTTCTCAGATATATAGTTTGCAAATATTTTCTCCCATTCCACAGGTTGTCTTTATGCTTTGTTGACTGTTTCCCTTGTTGTGCAGCTTTTTCGGTTGATGTAATCCCATTTGTTTATTTTTGCTTTTGTTCCTTGCACTTCTGAAGTGTTATTCATAAAATCTCTTTGCCCAGATCTATGTTTTGAAGTATTTCCTGTGTGTTTTCTTCTAGAAGTTTTACAGTTTCAGGTCTTACATTTAAGTCTTTTGTCCATTTTGAGTTGATTTTGGTATATGGTGAGAGATAGGGGTCTAATTTCATTCTTCAGCATATGGATCTCCAGTTTTCCTAGCACCATTTATTGAAGAGTCTGTCCTTTCCCCAGTGTGTGTTTTTGGCTCCTTTATCAAAAATCTGTTGGCTGTAGGTACATGAATTTATTTCTGGATTCTGGATTCTGTTCCAGGGGTCATGGTACATCCATTACCATGCTGTTTTGATTACTATAGCTTTGTAGTATATTTTTAAATTAGCGAGTGTGATATTCCCTGCTTTGTTCTTTTTGCTCAGGATTGCTTTGCCTATTCAGTGATGTCTTTTTGTTTCATATGAATTTTTGTATTGTTTTTTCTGTTTTTGTGAAGTATGTCATTGGTAGTTTGATGGGGATTGCATTGAATCTGTAGATCACTTTGGGTAGTATGGTCATTTTAATGGTATTGGTTCTTTTGCTACATGAGCATGGGATATCTTTCCATTTTTTTGTGTCTTCTTTAATTTCTTTAATTCGTGTTTTATGGTTTTCATTGTACATATCTTAAACCTCCTTGGTTAAATTTATTCCTAGGTATTTTTTTTTTTGGTAGCTGTTGTGAATGGGATTGATTTCTTGATTTCTTTTTCTGCAAGTTCATTGTTGGTGTATAGAGAGGGTACTGATTTTTGTATGTTGATTTTGTATCCTGCACCCTTTATTGAATTTGTTTATCTGATCTAGGTATGCTTTCATAGAGTCTTCATGTTTCTCTCTATGTAAAATCATGTCATGTGCAAACAGGGACAGTTTGACTTCCTCCTTTCCAATTTGTATGCCCTTCATTTCTTTCTCTTGCTTAACTGCTCTGGCCAGGACTTCCAGTACTATGTGGAATAGAAATGGTGAGAGTGGGCATCTTTGATTGTTCTAATTCTTAGTGGGAAATTTTCAGCTTTTCCATATTCAGTATAATGTTAGCTGTGGGTTTGTCATATATAGTCTTTATTGTATAGAGATACTTTCCTTCTATACCTGATTTGTTGAGAATCTTTATCATGAAGGGATGTTGAATCTTATCAAATGCTTTTTCTGGATCTATTGAGATGATCATATGTTTTTTTTTTCTTCATTTATTCTATTGATGTGATGTGTTATGTTTATTGATTTGCATATGTTGAATGATCTTGCATCCCTTGGATAAATTCCACTTGATCATGTTGTATAATCTTTACAATGTACTGTTGGATTTGGTTTGCTAGTATTTTATTGAGGATTTTTGCATGTGTGTTCATTAGGGATATTGGCCTGTGGTTTTCTATTTTGTTGTGTTCTTGCCTGGTTTGGGTATTAGAGTAATGCTGGCCTCATAGTATGAGTTTGGAAGAATTCCATCCACTTCAATTTTTTGAAATAGATTAAGAAGTATTGGTATTAGTTCTTCTTTAAATGTTTGGTAGAATTCAGCAGTAAAATCATCTGGTCCTGGGCTTTTCTTTGTTGGGAGACTTTTTATTACTGATTCAATCTTTTTACTTGTTATTGGTCTCTTTAGATTTACTCTTTCTTCTTGATTTGGTCTTGGTAGGCCATATGTGTCCAGGAATTTATCCATTTCCTCTAGGTTTTTATATTTATTGGTGTATAGTTGTTTATAATAGTCTGTATTGATTTTTGTATTTTGGTGCTATCTGTTGTAATGTCTCCATTTGCATTTCTGATTTTATTTGGGTCCTTTCTCTTTTTTTCTTGGTTAGTCTGGCTAATGGTTTGTTAGTTTTGTTTATCTTTACAAAGAACTAACTTTTCGTTCGATCAATGTTTTGTATTTTTAGTCTCAATTTCATTTATTTTTGTTCTGATTTTTATTATTTTTTTTCTTCTACTTATTTTGGGTGTAGTTTGTTCTTGCTTTTGTGGTTCCTTGAGGTGCATTGTTAGGCTGTTTTTTTGGAAATCTTTCTGTTCTTTTTTTTTGATGTATGCATTTATTGCTATGAACTTTCCATTTAATACTGCTTTGGCTGTATATCCCATAGGTTTTGGTATGTTGTGTTTCTATCTTTATTTCAAGAATTTTTTTTATTTCCTTCTAATCTCTTCTTTGATCCATTGGTCATTCAAAACCATGTTGTTTAATTTCCATGTATTTGTGTAGTTTCACAAGTTTCTCTTGTTATTTATTTGTAGTTTTATTACATTATGGTCAGAAAAAGTACTTGATGTGACTTCAAGTTTTTTGAACTTGTTGAGACTTATTTTGTGGCCTAATATATGATCAATCCTAGAGAAAGTTCTATGTGCTGGTGAAAAGATTGTGTATTCTGCAGCTGTTGGATGAAATGCTCTGTATATGTCTGTTAGGTCCATCTGTTCTATGGTGCCATTTAAATCTGATGTTTCCTTATTGATTTTCTATCTCAGTGATCAGTCTAATGCTGAGAGTTCAGTGTTAAAGTCTTCAGCTATTATTGTGTTGGTGTCTATCTCTTCCTTTAGATCTGATAATATTTGCTTTATATATCTGGGTGCTCTGGTGTTGCATGCATATATATTTGTAATTGTATATTGTCATTATATAGTGCCCTTCTTTGTCTCTTAGTACAGATTTTGATTTAAAGTCTGTTTTATCTGATATAAGTGTAGCTACTCCTGCTTGCTTTTGCTTCCCATTTGCATGGAATATCTTCTTCCATCCCTTCACTTTCAGTCTATGTGTGTCTTTGTAGTTAAGGTATGTTTCTTGTAGGCAGCATATCGATGGGTCATTTTTAAAAATCTATTCAGTCTATGTCTTTTAATTGGAGCATTTAATTCATTTACATTCAAGGTTATTATTGATATATAAGGTCTTACTCCTGTTATTTTGTTGGTTGTTTTCAGGTTGTTTGGTTTATCCTTTGCTCCTTTCTTCCTCTCTTAATGTTTGCCTTTGAGGTTTAATGGGTTTCAGTATTGATAAGTTTTTTTTTTTTTTTTTTTTTTGTCTTTTTGTCTTTTTCCATGTCCGGCAACAGATCGCAACCCTCAGTGTTGCCCCCGTACCGGACCGGGGACCGGCAACGGGATCGCAACCCTCGGTGTTGCCCCCGCGCCTCGCTCAGCCAGTGAGTGGGAACCGGTCTGTATGTGGGATCCGAACCCTCGGGCGGGAGCGCCGCCGCGCTTCCCAAGCGGCGCACTATCCAGTGCGCCACCGGGCCGGCCCGGTATTGATAAGTTTTGATTGCTTTCTGTTTCTAATTTGTGTATCTACTCTACCAGTAAGTTTCATATTTTCAGGTATTTTTATGATTATTGTTATTGTTCTTTCTCTTCTCGTTGTAGTACTCTCCTGAGCATTTCTTGTAAGTCTGGTTTGGTGGTGATGAATGTCTTAGTCCGTTCAAGCTGCTGTAACAAATTACCATAAGCTGGGTAGCTTATTCAAAAAGAGAAATTGATTTCTTATGGTTCTGGAGACTGGGAAGTCCAAAATCAAGGTGCTGGTAAATTCAGTATCTGGTGAGGTTGACTTCCTGGTTCACAGACCTCATGACCTAATCACCTCTCAAAGGCCCCACCTCCTAATATCATCACCTTGGTTATTAGGATTTCAACATACAAATTTGGTGGGGGACACATTCAGACAATAGCACTTTTCATTATCAAATAAGAAAGAATGCAAAAGAGAAAAATGTACTAATGACAACCCAAAAAAGTAAAAGTAGTTATGCAGCTTTTAGCTTTAATAGAAAATTAGAGATAAAAAGGATTATTTTGTCCAGTCTTTCAGGAAACTGAAGCCCTCACTGGTAGGATGATTTGTCTAAGGTCCTAGGTTTCCTGTTGTCTGAGAATAGAAAATAATAGCCTTTGTATGTTTATGGAAATTATACAGAAATCATATGCAGATAAAGTATACTGTGCCCAAATTTCATATTTGACATTCCAGGAGACATGGAACACTATAAGCATTAAAATAAAGAATCTTTACAGTCTTCGTGGACAGTCAGCACCTTCTACACCACTGTTAATGCTATTGAGGCCACAGAATACATTTGGTTTATTTTTCTTTCTTCTTTACTACTACTGCCTTCATCTAAAATACAGTGAATAGTGTTTCGCCTTGAGTCCTTTCTATGAGCCATGTTCATAATTTGTAGGCCATTATGTTTATTTTCAGAAGAACTATTGATATAATGGAAAAATAGCTCCTCTGAAAATACACATAACAGCATTGGTTCCTAATGAAAGATTCTGGGGAAAAGACAAGCTGTTGAAATTGTGGAACAATGTGGAGAGAGGGGAACATGTGAAAGGAGAGCAGCGCAGACCCAGAATCAGACTGCTACCAACAATTTCCAGTTCTATGGAGTTTGTGCCTGATTTTGCTCACCATTGTCTCCCTAGCAGCTAACACAGTGCCAGGCACATAATAGACACTCAATAAATATTTGTTGAGTAACTAAATGCCATTTTTGCTTCCTGCCCAAGGATTTTGGCACCAATAACTATATTGTTATAATTACTGTGTGAATTTCCTCTTAAAAGAAAATAAGGTGCTGTTTAATTTTGTTTCCTTGAGACCTTAGGATTGAAAAGTCTCTTTGATATCTAACATTCAGAGGAAAAGTTGAATGCTGTTACCCCAAAGGGGAACATTTTTGTTTGTGCTGAATGTGGTTGGCCAGCTTTAAAACACACAAATAGAAGTTACTAAATAAGGAAGTGTTTTCCCATCTGCTGCATGAAAATTGCATAGGGTAATGACTTCTTTTTTGCATAGTATTTTATATATAGTTTCCTATGTCTTTTATAAATAAAAGATAGGCTAAAGCAGTAGAAAGTATAGCAAACCATCCAGTGACAAAGTAGTTTTTGCTTTTAAAACAGGAACAATTTCTCACTGGGTATGTTGGTAAATTGATAATTTTTGGGGAAAAAATTTAGTTCAAAACCAGGTCTTGTTGAAGATATGCAAGATACAATGTATTTAAACCTAAAGGGAAAAGAATCCTTTTAGTTCTTTATTAGGAAAAGTATAGTAGTATCTAGAGCAGTGCTGTCCAAGAATGTCCTGTGATGATGGAAATTTTTATATCTGATCTGTCTGGTATGGCAGCCACTAGCCACATTAGCCATTGACACTTGAAATGTGGGTAGTACAACTGAGAACTGAATTTTTAATATTATTTAATGTTTTTATTAAAAAATTACTATCCAGTAAAATTGACTTTTTTGGGGGGTCTACAGATCTATGAAATTTTTTTTTTAGTTTTGTGAATGTTAACACATGTATAGATTCATTTACCCACCACCACAATCGGGACATAGCACAGTCCCATCACCCTGAACAACCCTCTCATACGCTGTTCCCCACTCCTACCCCTGGAAACCACTTATCTGTTCTTCATCTCCTTTAGTTGGAATGTTTAAATTATTAAAGTCATTTTCTTAATCAGAAAATCATTGCCCTCAGAGGAATGAAATTAAAGTTTAAAAGAGGATCTTTTTAAAAACACAAAGACACAAAAGCCTTCATTCGATAGTGGCTACGGTTACTGCATCTCTTTCAAAAGTATATGTCTCAACTCTATGTGGTTTGGCTAATTCTGCAGTTTTTTCATGGAAAATGTTATATAGTGTAATCCAAAACCAAATATAACAATTTTCCCACTTCTTCTGTTTTGGATCATTTATTCTAGTGATTTTGTTCATAACTAAGAACAAGCTAACCAACAAGAATGATCAGAGTCTTAGAAACTTTCCATGCCATGGACACATTTCAGGTTTTCACCAAATACATAGTCATGAATTACCAAACTAAGGGAAGAAATAAAAATATGCAGTTTATTAAGTGAAAGATTTAACTATATAACTGTTATAGATGGTTTAAAATGGGATTTCCTCCTCTGAATTACTTTACATTTTTGAGTTGTTTTTATTTTATGGAACAAGGCTTTTCTCTAGGAATTAATAATAATAATAATGCACATATTTTTAACTGCCTTTTGAACATTAATATCCTATTGCTATCTCAAAATCAACAGGTCCAGAACTAAATTTATCTCCTTTCCCTTCACTGCAACTTCTTTTTTTTTTTTTTTCCTTTTTGTCTTTTTTCGTGACCGGCAACGGATCGCAACCCTCAGTGTCGCACCCATACCGGACCGGGACTGGCAACGGGATCGCAACCCTCGGTGTTGCACCCGCACCTCGCTCAGCCAGTGAGCGGGAACCGGTCTGTATGTGGGATCCGAACCCTCGGTGGGAGCGCCGCTGCACTTCCCAAGCGGCGCACTGTAGCAGTGCACCACCGGGCCTGCCCCCTTCACTGCAACTTCTTAACTTCCTCCTGTTTTCCTTTTCTTTCTGATGTCAGCTAATGATGACACTATCTATTTCCTGGCGCATGCCAGAAACCTGTAAGTCATTATAGCCAGCTCTCTTACCCTCTGTATCTCATTAGTAGGCCTTGCCTTCCTTAATATATCTTGAAACTGCCTCTTTTCTCTTTACCCCAGAGTTCATGCCTTAATTCAAGCCTTCTATTGCACCACTGTTGCAATAACCTCCTAGCTGATCTTCCTTCCTCGTGTATGACTCCACCCCACCCAAATATCATCTTCCATACTTCCTCCAAATGATTCTTCTGTAAAATGCAAATCTAATCATGTCATTCCCCTGTTTAACTTTTCCATGACTTCCCATTACCTATAGGATAAATTACAAACCATTATTGGCATATAAGACCTCATAATAGAGTAGTGACCTAATTCTTGAGCCTCTTATCTTTCTTTACTTTTTTGCTTTCATTTGTCTGGAATCCCCTGCCTCATATATTCTAGCTGATTCCTGTTTGTCCTTTAACACTCAGCTATTTTCTCCTCTAAGAAGCCTTTTCTGACCCATATTCCCAGGAATAAATGGGTATACCTTTTCTGTATTCTCTGTCCTAACATTGCTCCCTGTGACCATGTCATGTTTGTCTTTGTATCCTGAGAATCCCACTTCCTGGTATACATTATAAGTGCTCAATAAATATTAATTGTTCAGTGTTTACTTTTATATAACTCATTGGTGCTACAGACAACACTTTTCTATTTATTTACTCATATGATCCTCATAACAACCCTGGAAGATAATAGGAAATATTTTCCCATTTTTCAGATGGTATAACTAATGAGTGTGGTTGGCTAATTAGTGGAGAATTGATACTGAAACTCAAATCTTCTGACTCCCCACCCAGTATTTGTCTGTGTGTGTGTGTCTGGGTGTGTGTATCTTCATCATAAATCTTTGTAAGATGTCAGCCAAAGAGATGGCCTGGCAGTAGTTAATTTATATGCAGTAGCTGAGCTTTAAGAATATAATCATTGTTTTATAATCTAATTAGGCAAAACAATAAATATATTCTTATTTTAAACAAAAATTAATGTTATGCTTAGTAATTTAGGGGGATATAGGAGTATATACTCCAGAAGTCTATGAATACTGCCTTCGCTCATAAACCAGTGTGTTTATTCCTTTTCTTGCCAACAAAGTTATCTTAATTGAACATTTTTAAAGATTAAACTTCATATTACTTTTTATGTTCTGTAGCTGATCCTGTTTCTTATATAACCTTTTGAATTGCTAGACTGAAGTGTTTGAGTAATTTGTGAAAGGAAATGGTAGGAAAGAGTAGTTTGTGGTCTGTTGTGAAATTCTAAGGTGTGTTCCTCCTGCACGTTTGAAATGCCTGATCAGTACCACAGTCACGTACGCTTACATATAGCTTTACCATTCACGTAAGTACACAAGACATCTTGTGTTTCTTTCTAGTGAGAATAGTAAAGATGAAAACTAAAAGAGAAACTATATTAGGTTTAAAAGAGAAACTATATTAGGTTGGGTTATTTGTTTCATTCTTCTTGAATGTGGTGCAATGATTGATATTTTTAAGTCCAGTGTCATATAATTTAATTAAACTGATTTCTGAAATTTCCTTCCAAAAGGTTTCTCTGGAAGAAAAAAATGCAACTGTTATTTATGACCCTAAACTACAGACTCCAAAGACCCTACAGGAAGCTATTGATAACATGGGCTTTGATACTATTCTCCATAATCCTAACCCTCTCCCTGTTTTAACTGACACTGTGTTTCTGACTGTAACTGCTTCACTGGCTCCACCATGGGACTATATCCAAAGTACATTGCTCAAGACCAAGGGTGTGACAGACGTTAAAATTTCCCCTCAGCAAAGAACTGCAGTAGTGACAATAATCCCTTCAATAGTGAATGCCAATCAGATAACAGAGCTGGTTCCAGATCTCAGTTTAGATATTGGAACACTGGAGAAAAAGTCGGGAACTTGTGAAGATCACAGTATGGATCAAGCAGGTGAAGTCATGCTGAAGATGAAAGTGGAAGGGATGACCTGCCATTCATGCACTAGCACCATTGAAGGAAAAATTGGGAAACTGCAAGGTGTTCAGCGAATTAAAGGTAATATATCTGGTGTTATTTGTTTGATTGTTTTTGTAAGGCTGAGTTTTCTGTTTTGATTTTTTAACTTTCTGCTTTCTTCTTAAACATGGGTATTGAATGTATGGGACTAGAATGCTTACTGCTTCGTCGAAGTTAGAGGTACAGAATATTCCCAGGATTAATGTCAGTAAAGTTAATGATTATAATTAAAGGTTACATGAGCCTTGAACTGAAGTTTATCAGAAAAGGCAGCTGGGGTGGCAGTTCATGGAGTTCAGGGTTCTTATCAAAACATGTGCTGGGGTACTTGTTACCTCTACTATATTTCTATTCAGGCATGCAGAAACTTGTAGATCACAGCTACAGTGGTCATATCTTTTACTTGTTTCCAGTCTATGTCAATAACATTTTCTGCAAATAACAAAATTATTTTAAGAAAAGATGATGATAAGAATGAGGGAGAAACAATTATTTGTGGTTAATGATTCAGAAAACAGTGCCTGAAGTGGCCCAGAAATAACTGAATTAAAGAATTATGTTTCTTTTTATTTCATAGTCTCCCTGGACAACCAAGAAGCTACCATTGTTTATCAACCTCATCTTATCACAGTAGAGGAAATAAAAAAGCAGATTGAAGCTGTGGGTTTTCCAGCATTCATTAAAAAACAGCCCAAGTACCTCAAATTGGGAGCTATTGATGTAGAGCGTCTAAAGAACACACCAGTCAAATCCTCAGAAGGATCACAGCAAAGGAGTCCATCAGATACCAATGATTCAACAGCCACTTTTATCATTGATGGCATGCATTGTAAATCATGTGTGTCAAATATTGAAAGTGCTTTATCTACACTCCAGTATGTAAGCAGCATAGTAGTTTCCTTAGAAAATAGGTCTGCCATTGTGAAATACAATGCAAGCTCAGTCACTCCAGAAACCCTAAGAAAAGCAATAGAGGCCGTATCACCAGGGCAATATAGAGTTAGTATTGAAAGTGAAGTGGAGAGTACCTTGAACTCTCCCTCCAGCCCGTCTCTTCAAAGGGTTCCTTTGAACATAGTTAGTCAGCCTCTGACTCAAGAAACCGTGATAAACATTGATGGTATGACTTGTAATTCTTGTGTGCAGTCTATTGAGGGTGTCATATCAAAAAAGGCAGGTGTAAAATCCATACAAGTCTCCCTTGCAAATAGCAAGGGGACTGTTGAGTATGATCCTCTACTAACCTCTCCAGAAACCTTGAGAGAAGCAATAGAAGACATGGGATTTGATGCTACTTTGTCAGGTAATTATCACTTTTTCTTTGATTCCCCCTAATGTTCTTTTATTTCCATTTTGCTGTATCTTTTGGCTTTTATTAATAAAAATGATTCATAGGCACTACAATTCCACTTTTTGCCAGTGAGTCCTATGGAGATAGTCAGTGATGTATACAAAGATGCATAAGGATGCTTGCATCATTATTTATAATATTGTAAACTAGAAACAATAAATAAATTATGTTTCAATCATATGATGAAATGCTGTGAAGCCATAAAAAGATATGGTATTAAAGATACTTAATGCTGCAGCAAAGTGTTTGAGATATTTTGTTAAATGGAAAAAGAAAAGCAAGCTGAAAAGCTGTATATGTACTATGATTAAAATTTTATAAACAAATGTATATGAATTTATACCATGGGTATGTTATTTAAGTATATGAATGAATAAGAATTCTGGTAGGACATGAGCCAAAGTTTTGTGGGTTTTTTTTTTTTATAATGGAAAGGTTTATTACTTATATAATTGAGGTCAGATTTTAACAGTTGTTATCTTTGGGTGGTAGGATAAAAGTGACTTGTTTCCACTGTGTTTTCCTGTATAAGTTTTTTTTTTTTGCAAGGACGTATATATGTATGTATGTCTTTATATAATAGGGAAAGCAAATGTAATTTTTAAAAGAAAAAAAGGTAGAAATAAATAATAGGATTTTAACTGTAGTTTTTTTTTCCTTTTTTTAAAATTTATTTTTATTTATTTATTTTATTGAATCATAATTGATTATACATATTTTTTGGGTTCATGTTGATGTATGTTGATAAAATCAATATTATTAGCATATATACTATTACAAATCATACTTATTCTTTATGCCCCTTATGCAATCTCTCCCCATCCCCCTTTCCCTCTACCCTACCATCTCCGATAACCTAGATTTCTTCTGTCTTTCTGAAAGAGTAGCAGTTACTCTGTTGATTTGTTGCCTAGATGATCTGTCCAGTGCTGAGAGAGGTGTAGTCAGGTCCCCCACTATTATCGTAGAGCAGATGCTTCTTCTGTCACTCTGGAATGGGCTTTGTGGAGAGAGACATCTTCTTCTTTTCTTTGGTCCCCACTGGTGACTCTCCTTGTGTCACTACACTTGAGTGGTCCATCTGCATGGTGGTTGTGGCATCTGGCTGCTTTTGCAGCAGCTGTGGCTATTGTGGTGGCTGTGGTGGGCCACCCACATGGAAGTGGTGTTTTGGGCATGCTCTTTGCCTGGTTGCGGGAGGGGTTGGTTCCATGCCTCAGGACGCCGGGTGGGACCTGTGGCAGTGGCAGCATGCCTGGTTGCGGAAGGAGGGGTCGGTCTCTGGCTCCATCTGTTTTTACATTCTAAGGTGTTGTGGAGCAGTTGGGTGGGAGGGGGACAGGAGAAGGGCGAAGGAAAAAGGGTGGGAGAAAGAGGAAGGAGGAGGGGCATGGTTGAGGCGTGTGGCATCCCCCTCATTCCTGCAAGGGAGACCAGGGGGCTTCCAGTGGTGGCTTGGTTGTTGCTTGGCTGAATGCAGATGTCAGGGGGGTGTGGCTGAAACCCTTGGCCCCCCACCGCCCTGGCATGGGAAACCAGGGGGCTTCCAATGGTGGTTCAGTTGTCATTGCTGGGCAGGTTGCAGGTGTTGGGGGTGTTTGGCTGAGGCCCTTGGCCTCCCACTTCCCAGCTTGGGAGCCTGGGGCACTTCCTGCAGTGGCTTGGTGGTCATCGCTGGGCTGGGTGTGGGTGTCAGGGGGCATGGCCGAGGTCCTTGGTCCCCCACTGCCTGACTAAGGAGCCTGGGGCACTTCCTGCAGCAGCTTGGTGGTTTTTGCTGGGCTGATTGCAGTGTCAGGGAGCATGGCTGAGGCCCCTGGCCTTCTCCTCTCCCTGCCTCAGGGGCCAAGGGGCTTCCGGTCCTTCTAGATTTTATAGGTGTTCTTTGGTGAAGTGAGACCTTTACTAGTTAATATCAAACTTTGTCTCTGGTCTGTGGGTATTTTGTTTTTTCTCTTAGTTCTGTGTTGGATTATTTGCTGTTGCAACTACTTAAACTCTGCACTGGAACTAATTTGTTGTCTTTTGCTTACTTCTAAAATGGGGGAACTTCCTGTGGGGACCAACACTTGAGCCCTGTGGTTGAGCTAAATTGCTGCTTTGCTGCTGATTCCCTGGGGAAGGCTTTTTGTGCAGCTCAGGTTTTAATGGTTGACTTTGTAGGTACTTCTGGTTCTCCTGAGATCTGGTACACCTGGGTTGTGTGGAAACTCTGGTCTGGACCTAAGTCTTTTCAGCAAACTGCAGTCCCTGCAGTGCTATATTCTTGACCAGTCTACACAGAGTGGTCCTGTGCTGATTGGAGGGCAGATCAGCTGTCCATGCTGTGCCCTGATGTTCCCCCTGTGGACCCATCTCCCCCACTGCCCACACTCCAAATACTTCCCATGGGATAGGCCGTGCGCAGTCCCTTGTGATGACTCACCAGCCTCTGAGTGCCTCCTTGTTTCGGTTGTTGTGGCTTTTTGCTCCTATGTGGATCCCCAGGAACCCTGTTAGTGGTCCTGCTGGCCTGAGGGCCACCAAGGCCCTTCTCTCCCCTGCCGCCTCCAAGAAACTTCACACAAAGGGCACAGCTGCAGCTTTTGCCAGCTCTTGCTCCATGTGCTCACCAGCTCCAGCCTTAAAGTGGTTGGGGCTTGAAATGGTGGGAGTGATCTTTTCTTTCTCTCATCGTGGCTTCTCCTGCCTTCATGAACTCCGTAGGTCTCTCCTCCTCTTTCCCTGAGCTCTAGTGGCCCCAGCTCGGCTGTCATTGCTTTTTAATAGTTGTAAATTGGTTGATTTGTGGGAGAGAGTGACTGTGGTGACCATCTGTTCTGCCATCTTGACCGGAAGCTTAACTGTAGTTTAAAATTTAGGCATTTCAATTAAACTAACTCCAGAGCTGTCCTAAAGTCTCTTATTTCCTGACAGCTTATATTTTTGAACTGAAATTAAAAGTGTATATTTAATGGAATTTTCCTGTATGAACTTGTTTCAAACTGGAATTGAACCTGGCCTTGAATTAAACTTAAAGTGCACTAATAAAATGTCTTGCTTTAAGTAACAGTAGAAAAGTTATATAGCTAACTTCCAGACAATGTCATTAATCTTTGGTATTCCGGTTAAAATGAAGAATACCAAATTGTAATATTACCTTTTTAAGTTCACTAAAACCGAACCAAAAATTTTATTCAACACACTCGCATTATTATGGTAGATAAGTTCCAGTGGGTGAGGCCCCAGAGACATACCAAACATTCTTAATTTTCATATTGATGATAAATGGTAGAATTATAGAATTCTCACTTTTTAACGTTGACATATAGTTCACATACCATTAAATTCACCCTTTTAAAGTGCACAATCCAGTGGTTATATATTCACAGAGTTTTGCAGCTATCACCACTATATAATTTTAGAATATTTTCTTCACCCCCAAAAGAAACTCCATACCCATTAGCAGTCACTACCCATTTCTCCTTCCCCTTCCTAGCCCCTGACCACTATTCTACTTTCTGTCTCTAGGAATTTGACTATTCTAGGTGCCTCATGTAAGTGGAATCATACAATATTTGTCCTTTTGTGTCTCTGTTCTTTTATTTAGCATGATGTTTTCAAGGCTCATCCACATTGTAGTACGTATCAAAACTCCATTCCTTTTTATATGCCATCAGATGGATATACCACATTTTTGTTTCTTTATTCGTCAGTTGATGGAGATGGGGTTGTTTCTACTTTTTGGCTATTATGAATAATGCTGCTATGAGCATTTGTCTACAAGTTTTTACATAAACATATGTTTTTATTTCTCCTGGGTATATACCTAGGAGTGAAATTGCTGGGTCATATGTAACTCTATGTTTAAATATTTGAGGAACCTACCAGACTGTTTTCCAAAGTAGCTGCACCATATTGCATTCCCACCTAGAATTCTCAAATCTTTTTTAGAGCACAAGAATCTTGTTCTCTTTTAGGAAATCTTGTTCTCTATTAGGAAATTCATACAGAATACTAAGATGTTAAAGAGCCTCTGGTACGATCTGAACAAAATATAGGAAATCCATAATTGCAAGAGGAAATAATTATAAAACCAGAAGAAAAATTTAAATCAGAAGTATTAGAAATGCAACTGTATCAGGTAGCCATAAAAATGACTAAAATTTGTTTCAGCAAAATTTAGTTTTATCTATCACCACTTAAAAATTTTCACAATGGCAGTGTCTGAAATTATATTCAGTCACAGTTCACTATGTCATAATGTTGAATTACTTCTTAGAGTTTCTATTAAATTGAAATACTTTGGCATGTATAATTCATTATGTTCTCAGTGATGGATACCACATAAGTAAGTTTAGTTTACATCAATATCATTAAAACAACTTTACTTACATTATAATATTCCCATGCTTCTTACATATAGGAACCCAAATATAATCAACTTATGTCACATATGGTATAAAACTGAAATATTTTCACATTCAAATCTGGTATCTCTCATTGCAGTAAGCAACGGCCTCACAAGCTTTCAGATTGGAATCAAAAAGGGAATCTTTCCTAGTCACTTGGGTCCATATTTTTGCAACTTAAGGTATGATTCACAGACCAGCATCACCAGCGTCACTTGGGAGCCTGTTAGAAATACAGACTCTCTGACCCACTGCAGACCCATTAAATTAAAATCTACATTTTAATGTAGATTAAAATGATAAAGTGATTAAAATCTCTCTCCAAGTGATTTATATGCACATTAAAGTTTGTGAACACTGGTTTAAATAATTTGTTGTATTGACCTCTGTGAATAAAATCTCTGAATTAAATCGATATTAACTTTGTTTACACAAACAAGTCCAGAACCTTGATTTAATGCAATAATAATATAATATCAAATAATATAATTTAAAATAGCTAGCATTTTATGAGGTCTTATATAACAAATGTGAGCAGAGCAAAAGCAACTTTCCAGTTGCCTTAGGTGGCTTCAAAGATGCACTTAAGCAACAGGAGAAATTTTGCTCAGACTAGTAAGTGGAATTCAAGAGTACTTGTTCAGTCTCTGGCACCATTTATAGCATCTACCTAGTCCTCAGGAACCACAAATGCAGCATGTTCCTTAACTCTTAACAATATCTTTTACCTCAACCTACTATTGTTAAGGGCCATGGGAATCAATTATTCAACAAGTAATGATCAGGAGCCTATTATGTGCCCTACATCTGTTGCACACATGTATACACACATGGTGATAGATAAAACTATTACTATTTGAGAGTGAGTTGCAAACATGATGTTTATAATTGTTTTGAAGTCATCTTCAGATTATGTTTTTGTTCTGCACATTAGACCAGACACTGAACCTCCTAGCAATTTTGAGTATCAGATTGGAAATCTTTTCTTGAAATTTCTGGAATCATTTCTAATAGTTGCTTCAAGTGCAGGAAAGTCAACTTTTCTTTGAGTTCATTTAAGCATATGTAGTGTTCTTATAGCCTATAGAAAAACTAACTGAAAGAAACTAGCATCATTGATTGATTGATTGATTCATTTACTGTGGACTTTCAATACCTTCATTGCCTTTGTGGAAGATAAAAGCTTTTCCTCTTTTGCTTGCCACACTCACGGTGGTAAAGGTCACAATTTTATGGATCGTTCTTTAGTGTTCATGCTTAGGTGGCTAAAAGATTACCTCCATGACTTATTTTAATTTAATACTGTACTTCCAAAGTGTGAAATTTGTAGAAGCTATTTCAGGTTACCTCTGGTACCTAACATAACTAAATTGCTCTGGAACAAGTCATAAAGTTATTGGCATTGTAAACTTTTCTTTCATTTTCCAAATTCATACTTAAGTATTGATAATAATTATGAGAGAATGAAGGAAGCTTCTGACTAGATTAAAATAATGGTTATATTTAAACCCAAAGCAATTTCCTTTTGGCAAGTAAGCCACCGTTTTGAGTTCTTTAAGATAACAGTGGGCACTATTTGATAAATTTTGCCCTCTGTGTTCTAAATAATGCTGTCACAGTCTGAATAAATAGCTTTCTAAAGTGATTCACTTAAGAACAGAGACTAGCTACTTTAGGAGAATTTTACTATTCAAACTGTCTATTGCTATACTCAGACTGGCAACATTGCCATTGTCTGGGAGCTTGATGAAAATACAGAATCTCATGCTCCACCCTAGATGTCCTTAATCAGAATCTGCATTTTGATAAGCTCTCCCAGGTGATCGTGCATTAAAATTTAAGAGGCATTACTATACTGATCTAAGAAATCTACTCATTATTCCTTAGGGAAATGGTCTTCTTCAGCATCCTGAAAACCTATTCTGCTGTGCAAAGGTTCCTTTGTGGGCTAGCCAAATAGACCTGAACTGGTATTTTGTTCAAGAGGGAGAAAGAACAAGTTAGATAGGCTAGTGGAAATTTCCACATCACCTCTTTTACTCCTTACCTCTGCAGAAGAGGAGAAAAATCTTTGGCTTTTTTGCAGGTGTAGACATGTGTTAGAATAATTTCTTCCTTTTTGGGAGGTGTTTAATGCTGCAATGGCTATACTGAAACAATAGATTTTGTGAGACTTCAAGGGAGCTTTTGGGATGATAGGAGCTTCCACAGTTCATAAATATTCTATGTAGGGATTCTCTGAATACTCTGTGCAAAATGAAGATTACTGCTGACTTATTCCTTGCCTCTTCTTCCACTGTCCACAAAGACATTGTAAATTTAAAAAATACTATATATTTGTCTCTAATTTAAAAATTAAAACAATACAGAAGTGTTGATAGTGGAAATTTGTTCATCTGTCTGACATTCAATTCCTGCCTTAACCCTACGCCCCAGAAGTAGCCACTGTTAATAGGTAGGTAGCATCCCAGGCTTTCTTATGCATTTTCGTATATATGCATACACTCAAAAAATTTTAAATCACATCATACTGCAATGCTATTTTGCAAGTTGCTTTTTGTTCCACTTAATATACGTGAATTGCTTTAATACCAGTATGCAAACCATCAACATGATGATAAAAGTGAATTATAAAAATAAGGACTATCTGTTAACAAACTACTCTCTACCTGCGGTAGGAGGTGGAGCTAATGGCTAGAAGAACTTCATATAACTAAAGTTTTGTTTATTCAGTTAGCTTAAATTTTCCTGGGAACTGGGGTGGGCAGTATTGAAACTGGAAGTTACTGCAGGGAAAGTTTAAAGATAACATATTGCTGAGGGACCTGGTAGAACCTTGGTGGTTTTAAAGGAATGGATTGTCCATGCCTGGAGGTGTGGATTGTGATTTATGACAAAGATACAGATGGAGAATGATCAATACCGCAAATGAAAAGAATCTTTCCCTTTCCACCAGGCATAAGTGAGCCATTGGTAGTAATAGCTCAGCCCTCATTGGAAATGCCACTTTTGACCTCAACTAATGAATTTTATCCTAAAATGATGACACCGGTTCACGACGAGGAGCCAAAGACTTCATCTAAGTGTTACATACAGGTCACTGGCATGACTTGTGCTTCATGTGTAGCAAACATTGAACGGAATTTAAGACGAGAAGAAGGTGAGACATTCTTAAAAGTTATTATTTTATGTACCAGTTTAGGGACTCTGTCCTTCTTGTTCTCCTATGTGTTTTGTAACTATGTTTTTGATTTTGCGAAGGCCTCATAAAGATTATCAGTGATGTGTGGGACTATCCTGATTTCCTGACAGCCAGTTTTTTTAGTGTTTTGTTCTCTCCCTTAGATAAAGTGTCTGTCTCATTTACCTCATGATCTCATTTTCATGTCAATGAAATTTATAGAAAGGATATACACGATTACTATTCTTTATGAACCTTGGTTGCAATGGGTTTTAAGAAACATAAATTTTCTGTTAAAGCTGTGTTTACAACTGACAACTAGAATCTATTAAGAGTTTCAGTATTACCATCCCTGGACCAAGCACCAGACCAAAACCAAGTTTGTTTAGAATTATATTGTTCTTCTCTAACAGTTTGATCTCTGATCTTTGCTTGTGGTAAAAATGTTCAAAAGTTACAAAAAGACAAAAGACAAAAAAATATATATATATATAAGTTACTTAATATCGGGCCGGCACCGAGGGTTCGGATCCCACATACAGACCGGTTCCCGCTCACTGGCTGAGCGAGGCGCGGGAGCAACACCGAGGGTTGCGATCCCGTTGCCGGTCCCCGGTCCGGTGCGGGGGCGACACTGAGGGTTGCGATCCGTTGCCGGACACGGAAAAAGACAAAAGACAAAAAAATATATATATATATAAGTTACTTAATATCGGGCCGGCCCGGTGGCGCACTGCTGCAGTGTGCCGCCTGAGAGCGCAGCAGCGCTCCCACCGAGGGTTCGGATCCCACATACAGACCGGTTCCCGCTCACTGGCTGAGCAAGGTGCAGGCGCAACACCGAGGGTTGTGATCCCGTTGCCGGTCCCGGTCCGGTACGGGCGCGACACTGAGGGTTGCGATCCGTTGCCGGTCACGAAAAAAGACAAAAAGGAAAAAAAAAAAAGTTACTTAATATTGTATACAAGTATTTTTTGGTTTGTTTTTTAGCGGTTGGGCAGTAAGGAGATCCAACTCCTTTACCAAGCTCTAGCCACGTGAGCTAACTCGCCAGCCCAATCTTTTTTGGTGGGGGCAGGCAACTGGCTGGTACAAAGATCAAACCCTAGGCCTTGGTGTCATCAGCACAACACTCCAACCGTCTGACATCTACAAGTTTTAATTTTAGGTTACAAAATTTTAGAAAATCTACAACAGTTTTTTTTTTATTCAGTTACACTCAGCTTATAAATTTATACTTATATTTATAGACTTCCCAGTATAACATAGATTTATTAACCATACAGATATGTGATTATATTTAATGAGACCAAAGTCATAGGATTGGTACTGAGGCTGCCGTAACCTTAGATGTCTTAATGACACATGCCATTAGTTGGAAGGGCTGAATAAGGAAGTAAGGGGAAATAACTCAAAGTGTATGTAGTAATCACATCACCTTATATATTATGGCCAGAACATTATTGTAGCAAAATATGGTATACAGAGCCATCTTCAGTTTAATATCATTCTATTATTTCTAAGTGGAATGCAGTCAAGGCTAAAGTTTATATTACCATTTGTTTGATTAATTATAAAAGAATAGGAGGACGTTGCCAAGCAAATGAAAGCAAAAAGAACCTTCCAAGGTTCCCATTTAATTTGAGAACTGACTATTTTTGGGCAGTTCAGAAATAGCCTTTTTCATGAGACAAGCATTGCCTATGCCAATTACAAATCTTTTTTTTCCTTTTAATCCATCAAGTTGGTTCTTTCAATTACTCCATACTATCCCCTTTTACTACCTCTTAACCCAGTTAGGAATACTGTTAGCCTAGCTGGGATCACTATACTTTTTTTTTCTTTTTGAGTAGCAGTGTTCTTCCCTCGATTTAGTGTGCATTACCTTTCTAAACATGAATAGAAAGAGTTCTAATTATAGTTTGAAGAATTTTAAAAATTATCTATCATTTGTATAAGTATTACACTTATATTTTTGAAATTTGAAAAATCGTGTTTTCCCTTCTATTTCTGCCTAGCTATAGATTACATTCAACTGAATCAAAAAGGTTTTACCCACTTTCTCTATGCCCTTTTCTTATTACTGACACTTTCCTGAACTGATATCTGAATTATCTGGTTCCCATAAAGCCCAAAATGTAAGCACTTTATATAGAAAACTTATATGATATTAGATACTTTGTTTTCTTATTAAAAACTATTATTAAATTAATGTCTGTCCTTTTTTTATTATTCTATCCAGAGCTGACCTATGGACTATTGATCCCCATTTCCTGTCAGATAGTCAACAAGTGCCACAGATTCCTAGAATGGGCTGCTATTTCTGCTATGTGGAATTAATTTTATTCCTGGCAATGACAACAATAGCTGGCCTAGAGAAGTAGAACAGTTGTTAAGCAAAGGTTTGCACCACTGAACAGCATGACCTCCATAAAATAAACTCTTGTTTTAACAAGTTGTGTGGTACTTTGTTTTCTAGGAATAAGAGCTTTTTTTAGTGTGTACCAGACAGTAAAACTTGAGGATTTTAAGAAATGACTATTTGATAATATATATGTTAGTACGTTCTTAAATTCTTTGCTGTAACTGTGATGATTTCCTAAGTACATGAGTTCTTTTCTCTAGGACTCTGTCTTATTAGCTTCTAAAAATCCTTTGTGTTTACATGGTACAGTCTCAACCAATTGCAATTAATAGGCCTTTTTTTTTTGCAGTTTATACAATATAAGGCATATATGTCAGGCCTTCTCGTGTATAAAACAATTAATAGGCCTTGTATGGATCCCAATTCAAACAAAAAACTGTTAAACTAGTAAACATTTATAAGGCAATTGTAGAAATGTGAATACTACCTGGATATTTGATGATATCGAAGAATTATTTAATTTTAGGTGTGAAAATGATGTTATGTTTATTTTTAAAGTCTTTACCTTTTAAAGATACATATTTAAATATTTACACATGAAATGATATGATGTTTGGGATTTGCTTCAACATAATCTAGGTAGAAGACAGGGAATAAAATGAGTAGGAATATAGATGAAATAAAATTAGCCAAGTATTATTGATAATTGTTAAAGCTGGGTGATGGGTACACCAAGTTTATTATGTTGTTCTACACATACACACACGCACACACACACACAAATACATACATATATACATATCTATGTGTAATAAAAAGTTTAAGAAAATAAGACCACCTTTTCAAATAGTTTTATTTAGTTTGGGTTCAAAGCTTGTATAAAAGTTAAGTAATAAATTTCTTCAGGTTCACTTTAATCCTTTCACAGTTAAATGAAAAATACTAAAAAGTAATTATAACATTACTCTGTTTTTTTAATCAATGCTCCTAGGAATATATTCTGTACTCGTGGCCCTGATGGCTGGCAAGGCAGAAGTAAGGTATAATCCTACTGTCATACAACCCCCAATGATAGCAGAGTTCATCCGAGAGCTTGGATTTGGAGCCACTGTGATAGAAAATGCCGATGAAGGGGATGGTGTTTTGGAACTTGTGGTAAGTAAGAATTTTTGTGTGATTAATAAAATTTCCAGGAAAAACTTGGTGAGGGTTCAGAGAAGAGCTCTAAAGATAATTAAAAATTGGGAAAGTAGGACTTATAATGAAAATGAAGGAAACTGGAAAACAGAAGGATAAGATATGACTTAATGGCTGTCTTCAAACATGGAATGTAAAAAAAGACAATTGTTATATCTCTATTAAGAACCAAGAAAGAAGAACTGGGTTTGAATGAATAAATGAAAATGAATAAATGAAATATAGTGTGCTTCCTATTTAGTAGCATGTAAAAGAATAAATTCCAGATGCATTAAAGACTTATATTTTGTGATTGAAATCATACAACCAGGTGTAAGGCATATTGGCATAATGGTTTAAAATGGCCATTTTCTCCAACCCAACAAATCAACTGCTAGGGTTTTTTCTTGTAGAAATATGAGCACACACAAGGTTACATATATTATATAATTCTAACAGCAAAATTTAGAATCAACCTAAATATCCTTTAATAGGAAATGGTTAGATAATTTATAGACATATTATGAAAAACAATACAGCTATTTAAAATAATAAAATAGATCAGTACTACAAGTAAAGATGTCTAGGACATATTATTAGGTTAAACAGAACAAGCTGCACTACAATACTTACAGTATAATACTGTTTAACTGAAAAATGCAAAACCATATGTGTGCATGCTTATATAATAAATATGTACATAAACACCTAGAGAAAGGACTGATTTATATACATGATTAACAGTGTTTATCTTCGGAAGAGAGTGGGATTGGGGGACAAGAGCAAAGAGAAACTTGCATCTTTTCAATATTGTTTTAAAATTTTTAAACTAGAATTTATTCGAGTTTTATTTGTATAACTAAAAAAATTAAAACAAAAAATGAACCTTGTACCAATTTTTCCATGTGCATGCTAACATTTGCTATTATCTTTTTGATTATAGCCATCCTAGTGGGAGTGAAGTAGTATATCTCATTTTGATTTTGGTTTGCATTTCTCTGATGACTAATGATGTTGAGCACCTTTTCTTGTGCTTATTGGCCTTTCATATACCTTTTTTGGAGACGCTATCAGATTGTTTGCCCATTTTTAATTGGGTTGGTTATTTGTTACTGTGTGGTAAGAGTTCTTTATACATTCTAGATCCAAGTCACTTATCAGATACATAATTTTCAAATATTTTTTCCCATTCTGGCATTGTGTTTTCATTTCCTTGATGGTGTCCTCTAGAGCACAAAATTTTTTAATTTTCATGATGTCCAATTTATTTTTTTCTACTTTTCTTTTGTAGCTTGTACTTTTGCTGTCATACCTAAGAAAGCATTACCTAAACCAATGCTTTCTTCTAAGAGTTTTATAATTTTAGGTCTTACATTTAGATTGAGGATCAATTTTGAGTTAATTGTTATATAAGTGTGAAGTATTTGTCCAACTTCATTTTTTGGTTTATGGATATCCAGTTATCCCAACACCATTTGTTGAAAAGTCTGTTCTTTTCTCCATTGAATTGTTTTGGCACCCTTGTTGAAACTCAGTTGACTGAAAGGGTAAGGATTTATTTCCAGACCTCAGTTGTATTCCACTGACCTATTTGTCTATCCTTATGCGAGTACCACACAGTCTTGATTACTACAACAGATAGAGGAAGTTCCCTTCTATTCCTAGTTAGTTGGGTGTTTTTATGATAAAAAGGTGCTACATTTTGTCAAATATTTTTCCTGTGTTGATTAAGATGTTCACGTGGTTTCCGTCTTTTATTAAATATGGTGTATTAAGTTGATTGAATTTTGTATGCTTAACGAACCTTGCGTTCCTGTCATAAATCCCACGAGGTCATGGTTCTGTTGCTGGATTGGTTTTTTTTTATTGTTTTATTGAAGATTTTTGTTATCTATAGTCATAAGGGATATTGCTCTGTAGTTTTCTTTTCTTGTGATGTCTTTGTCTGGTTTTGGTATCAGGGTAATAGTGGCCTCATAGAAAGAGTTGGAAAGTGTTCCCTTCTCCTATTTTTGGAAGAGTTTGTGAAGGATTGGTATTAACTCTTCTTTAAACATCTGCTAAAATTCACCAGTGAAGCCATCTGGTTCAGGGTTTTCCCTTGTGGAAAGTTTTTTGATTACTAATTTAATCTCTTTACTTGTTATAGGTCTGTTCAGATATTCTGTTTCTTCTTGAGTCAGTCTTGGTAGTTTGTGTCTTTCTAAGAGTTTGTCCATTTCATGTTGGTTATCTAATTTTTTGTATACAATTGTTCATGGTATATTCACTGATAATTCTTTTTCCTTCTGGAGGTCAGTGGATTACCACTGTCTCTTCTTGCATTACTGATTAATATCTGGATTAATGATTTGAGTCTTCTTTCTTTTTTTTTCTTGGTCGATGTAGCCAATAGTTTGTCAATTTTGTTGATCTTTTCAAAGAACCAACTTTTGGTTTCATTGATTTTTCTCTGTTTTTCTAGTTTCTATTTCATTAATTTTCACTGTAATTTTTGTATTTCCTTCTACTTGCTTTAGTCTTAGTTTTTTCTTTTTTTTCTAGTGTCTTAAGGTAGAAGGTTGGGTTATTTATTTGAAATTGTTCTTATTTTTTAATACTGGAATTACAGCTATAAATTTCCCTCTGGGCACTGCTTTCATTTAATTTATTGTGCTTTTTAACTCCAGACTTTACATTTGGACCTTTGTATCTATCTGTAATCTCTATCTCTTTACTAATATTCTCTGTTTAGTGAGACATCCTTCTCACACTTTAATTCTTTAGACATGGTTTTCTTTGTTCACTGAGTAATTTTTAAATAGCTTATTTAATGTCTTTGTCTAGTAAGTCCAATGTCTGGGGTTCCTTCAAGGACAGTTTCTACTGATTGCTTTTTTCCTGTGTATGGACCATACTTTCTTATTTAATTACATGTGTCATTATTCTGTTGAAAATACGATTTGGCAATTCTGGAAATTAGATTCTTCTCCCTGCTCAGGTTTGTTGTTGGTGGTGTTTGTCATTGTTGTTGGTTTAGTGACTTTTCTGAACTAACTCTGTAAAGTCTATATTCTTTGTTGTGGTGGCCACTGAAGTCTCTGCTTGGTTGGCTTAGTGGTCAGCTAATGATTGGACAGTGATTTCCTTAAATGCTTCAAACAAATAAGTCTTCCAGTCTTTTCCAAGGGATTCTGTGTACATGTTAGAGCATGCCTTTAACACTCAGCCATATTCTTCCTTGGCCTTCACCTTCTGTTTGCACAGTCTAAAGGTCAGCCAGAGGTGAGAGGTTAGGGCCTTTTAGGTCTTTTCTGAGTGTGTGCACAGCCCTACTCATGTGCATGGTTTTCTAGATTCCTAGGAATATGTTGGAGCTGTTAGACATCTCGCTTCCCAGCTTTTCCTTTGAGGCTTTTGGTTAGCCTATTGTTTGCCCCAACTGTATCTGTCTTCTCAGGCAGCCATGAAGTTAAATAATTGCCTCTAATTGTTTTTCACAAATTCTCATGGGGAAAAGGCTTTTTGCACTCACTGAGCTCCAGTCAGGGCAAACATGCATTTTTGCCTGTTTTTGTAAATTTCAGGGAATCATCAAACAGGTAAAGTAATGACAGTTCTCTGGGAATGAGACTTTGAAGAAGCTCCACCCCTTTTCTACCCTCCCCAGTGGCTGCTCTGTGGCTGTTTCTCACCATGATTGTGGGATGTTGGTTTTCATGGTTACCACATAGCTGGAGAGGAGGGGATGGAAATAGGGCAAATTATAATGCCACAGAGCTAGCTGTTTTTATCAGGATTCATCTGATTTTCTTGAATAAATGCTTCCTGGATTGCTGCAGGCTTTTGTTTTATTTCTAGATTGCTGAAAAAATTGGTTTGGACAGTTTTTGCCAGTTTTCTTATTGCTTTTATGGAGGAGAGAATTTTCAGAGGTCCTTACTGAATCAGTTTTGCTGATATCCATCTCTTCAGTAGATATTCTTGAGCAAATCCTTCTTAATTTGTTATGTGGCCTTGGGCCAATTTCTACAGTATTTCAATAGTTGTTTTTGACACTTTTGTCAGTTTTATCATTCCTTTTTGAGGAAAGAATTTGACAAGCTCCTCTGTCAGTCATTCCTGAAATCCTACCCATCCATTTTAGAATTAGAACCCAACTAAACTATAAACCCACTCAAGATACAGCGGAAAATACATTTTTAGATATACAGAATTGGAATACTTTTGCTATCTATTAACTTTCACTAAAAGTAAAACTAAAGGCTGTATACTTCAGTGGGATGAAAAAATGTGGAGAGGGAGGCAAGATATTGGATACAAGAAACAACGATAGATGTCATATCTTCTATCACTGAGTAGTAGTGACAAGAAGAGGGAGACTTTTAATGAGATCCCTTTCTATCTAACTTGTTACACTTGGGACCATATCTTTGTTCAATGTAATATAAAAGTGGTATTCTATCGATCATATCTAAAGCACACTAATAGTGCAGATAAGATCTTGCATGTTATAAGAGTCCTTTTAGTTAAAAGTAATAACTCATGTTTCATGGAGGAAAAAGTATATTTCTGAATAACAAAGGCTTTGTCTTTAACAGGTGAGAGGAATGACGTGTGCCTCCTGTGTACATAAAATAGAGTCTACTCTCACAAAACACAGAGGGATCTTCTACTGCTCTGTGGCCCTGGCAACCAACAAAGCACATATTAAATATGATCCAGAAATTATTGGTCCCAGAGATATCATCCATACAATTGAAGTAAGTGCCAAGACTTACATTTCTGGGTTCTTACATATTTAAACAGCACTCCCTTGAATCACTTCTGGTTTGCATCAGATAGAGACAGTGTGAAAGGTGTGACCCCTTTGAATACTCTAGACAAGATCTGTCTCAAAATTTAGTGTAAACATGTCTGCTTTTTTTCTTGGTCTTTGTCAGGGAAAGTAAGGCAAAGGTACACTTGCACTATTAATCACTAGCAGATTTAAGTTAGAACCATAAATCACTTAAAAACATTTAGAAAATGGAAATAAAGTACAATTTGTTATGAGTAAGATTCATGTTATTCACTAAGAACATGAGGCATCCTGTAGAAGCCAAAGACCTATTTTTAAGTTAAAGTAAGACCAAACCCTTTTCTTTGTGACAAATTCATCCTGTGTTCTTCAGTAAATCTTAAGCAGTTTTGCATGTGAAAGCACTTTAAAAGTTTCAATGTGGTATAAAATTGGTGTTCTAATGACCTAAAGCATATTAACAGTTCAGATAAGGTCCTATTAGTATAGATAACAATGCCATTAACATCTTTGTGAAGCTAGCATTATTGAGTACCTATGACTTGCCAGTTACCAAGTTTGCAAAGCTTTAACTGTTATTCCCACAGCAGTGTCATCATCATCATTTTGGAGATGAGGCAGCTCAGATTAAGAGAAGTTAAGTTACTGGTCCAAAGTCACATAGCCAGTAAATGTTGTAACTGGGATTTGAGCCTAATCACTCTGACTCCAAACCTCATGCTTGCTCTGTTCAGTGTGCTACACTGCTAAGAAATGTAAGATGGTGGCATTTTCCCTAGTTTTCAAAAAGGTAGTATATGTTACTATGTTCAAATGATCTTACTTAGGTGTAGTTTCCTTTTTATACTTTGTTTTATTGGGGAAGTGAGTTTTGTTTGTGTTTTTCTGATAGAACAAGAGTAAAGACTGCATACGTGAGGCCTTGAATAATATATTTAGTATGGTGCAGTCTTTAGTGGCATATTAATGAAAAACTCTACTGAGGACAACTACACTTGAGTTAAATTGTTAATTTGAGAACAGTAGGATAGACATAACTAGAATTAAGGAAATATTTATTTCCCTGATGGTAGATTAGAAACGAATTGATTCTAGGAATCAATCCTCTTGATTACAGGAAGCATGTCTTCATCTTTGTATTCCCAAGAGACTTGCACTCAGTAGTTGAACTAAATTGTTCTTAATGACAATACATACCATGGCTTAGAATTTCTCTGCATAATATTTATACATTTAGTGAAATAATTTTTTCTCATGAATTTCCTTAGAGTTTAGGTTTTGAAGCTTCTTTGGTCAAGAAGGATCGGTCAGCAAGTCACCTAGACCATAAACGAGAAATAAGACAGTAAGTACTTTCGGAGTGTCAGTAAAAAACAGATTTTGACTCCTCATTACAAATTTATCATCCTGTTAGCATGTCAGTTTTTACAATATCATCCTTATACTGGGTAGAGTGGTCACAACCTGTATTTCTCTATAGTACATAAAATTTTTAACTGTTAGCTACTTGCTAAAATGATTTTTCTCTTCTTATTTTTTTCTGTATAAGATGGAGACGGTCCTTCCTTGTGAGCCTATTTTTCTGTGTTCCTGTAATGGGGCTAATGATATATATGATGGTTATAGACCACCACCTTGCAACTCTTCACCATACGCAAAACATGAGTAAAGAGGAAATGGTCAACATTCATTCTTCTATATTCCTGGAGCGCCAGATCCTGCCAGGATTGTCCATTATGAATTTGCTGTCTTTTTTATTGTGTGTTCCTGTACAGGCAAGTGAAATGTTAGAAAGTATATTTGTTAATAATGAAAAATAACCAAAATGTGGCAGACAAGGTTATTTTCAATGGCAAAACAGATATTTGCCAGAGTTCTGATCATTTTATGCTGCATGCTTTACAAAGTAATCTTAAACTGAGTAAAGTAGATAATAGATTACATTTAACCCCTAAGAATATTGTTTAATGACAAAGCAGAGAACAAGAGGTCAAGTTTTTTGGATTTGGTATTTATATCTGCTACCGAATATAACTTTGTATTTGTTACTTCTCCCTGGCACTTCAGTTTTTTACTTTCTGTATGTTTTCAACCCTTCTTTTGAGATAAATTTTTACTGTGTAATGGAACACTTCCATCTAATCTGTTCCTTTATCTGATTCTTATAAAAGGCAATAGTGATTTTTAAAATATCTTACTATGTTTCTCTACACTAATGAAAAATAAGCTTTACAGTTATTTTTACCAACAAAAATAGCCAGCAGATTCAATAGGTTGTGATATACCGCTTAAGTTGAGTTTTGTAAAGGGGGATGAATTTTATATAAAAAAAATCCTTGAAAGAAAGTGTAGTTCTTTTCCTAGGTTTTGTTTTTGATAGCCTCAAAAAGAAAAATCCAAGAACCATCTGACTTTCTTTCTATTATACAATATCTACTGTATCATAGAGGACAGCCCCCAGGGGTTTGCACAGCAATTTGAATCCTTCCCTTTGCATACACATCTGCTAAAATACAAACACTATTGTTTCAGTTTAAAATCTCCCCTTAGTGTTCACAGATTAGCTGAAAGCCAAAGGTAAGTGAATACTGATACTGTGTTAAGTTACTTCACATATGCAAACATATGTGAGTTTCAGCATTTTAAAAAATTCAATGATTATTGTTCTTGTATTGCAGTTTTTTGGAGGCTGGTACTTCTACATTCAGGCTTACAAAGCACTGAAGCATAAGACAGCAAATATGGATGTACTGATTGTGCTGGCAACCACCATTGCATTTGCCTACTCTTTGGTTATTCTTCTGGTTGCAGTATATGAAAGGGCCAAAGTGAACCCTATTACTTTCTTTGACACACCTCCTATGCTATTTGTGTTTATTGCACTAGGCCGATGGCTGGAACATATAGCAAAGGTAAAGTAAGAAACGGTGACATTTGTTAAAGTCTGGGGTGGATAAATGACCATAATATTTTCTAAACCAATTATTGGAAATATATGTTGATTTATGTAATTAACCATTTACTGAAAGAAGTATTTTTGTTTTCTCAGTGTTTTAAGTTAAATATTCCTTTATAAGATTTACCGAATTTATGAAATACTGTAGATAGTACAGTATGTCCATGTTTATTTTACGAGAGACATTTGAGAAGTACTTGTCATTTATTTATTAATATCATGTTATTAATTGAAACATTTAAAATAATGATGGAAAAAATTCACCCAGAGTCCCTGCTATAATGAAATCACTTTCTAATCCTATTCCACCTATCTTTATATTTAACAGAGTTGCAGTCATAGTCATACCACTTTGTACCCTTAACACTATAAAGTTTTCCCCCTGTTTTCATAGTCTAGATAATTATTTGATATTTCTGAATAGTCTGTCAAGTCAATATGCTTTAATTTACTAAACCATTCTGGTTTTGTTCTTAATTAGATCATTTCCAATTTTTTATTTTTGATAATCCTTCATTAAACATATTCATGTCTAATAGTCATTTCCATTGAGCTACTGTCTTAGGAGAAATTAGAAAGGATGTTATTGCTGGGTTAATGGGCATAAATCTTTTTTTTTTTTTTTTTTTTAAAGATGACTGATAAGGGGATCTTAACCCTTGACTTGGTGTTGTCAGCACCACGCTCTCCCAAGTGAGCTAACCAGCCATCCCTATATAGGGATCCGAACCCGTGGCCTTGGTGCTGTCAGCACCACACTCTCCAAAGTGAGCCATGGGCTGGCCCAAAGGGCATAAATCTTTCTATGGCTTGTAATGCCATAAATTGTAACATTTTTTTGTCAGCAAGGATATATCAGTGAAGTAGTTTTACTGCAACTTCATCAGCATTGCATCTTATCTAAATTCTTGCTATGTTAGTAGGCAGGGTTGCTTTAATTTGCATTTCTTCCATTAGTAGTGGCAATGAACATTTTTCCATACATTGGGTATTTAAATTTCTTCTTGAATGATTTGCCTGTTCATGTCTGTCAGGCTAGGCTAATGTCACAGAATCCTGCCGAGTGGGCCATTGTCAAGCTAGGGCTGGGTCTGGAGCTCACAGACCCCTCAAGCCCGTTCCAGACTGGGTCACAAACCCTTCATATGCCAGGCTGGGTCACAGACCCCTCACATGCCAGGCTGGGTCACCAGACCCTTTACACGCAGGTCTTTGAGCTAGGTAACCAGCAAACAGGTCCTTGGAAGCCACACATTGGAAGGCATGGCCACTTGTGCGGCGGTGGCCACCCAAGGCAGTAAACTCCAGCCAAGGTGGCAGTGCCATGCAGGTGCACTAACTCTGTCCACACACAACCTATTCACAGCAAATGCTTGGCAAGATTCTGAACATCTGAGGGGCCCTGACCATTTTCCTATATTTTCCCAACAATCCACCCCTTCAGGGTCCCTCACCATATAATCTACACATTCAGAATCTTCCACGACGTTCCCTTAGCAAGGATAAATTACCCTTACATTCACACATTACACGTTCCATCCCAGTCCCAAAAGCTTGTTGCAGCACCAACTCAGAAGCCCAAAGTCCAGTCTCCTCTGAGACCAAAAGCAAAACTCCTTCCAGCCGTGAACCTGTAAAGAGTCAAAAACAAGTTTATCTACTTCCAAGACACAGTGGGACAGATATTAGGTACACATTCCCATTCCAGAAGGGAGGAATAGAAAGGAAAAACAGTCCCCAAACAAATCCAAAACCCAAACAGGGCAAACGTTAAGTACACTCGGGCACCTGGACCCCTAAAGCGTTGGGCAGCCTCGCTCCTACAGCTCATCAAGTGCAGCCCATTGAGCTGCCTGGTGCCTGTGGCTTTTCCAGGCTGGCGCTACACACTGCCAGCAGCCCCATGGTTCTGGGCTCTTGGTGGTAGACCCACCATCCTGGCTCCACTAGACATTTCCTCAGTGGGGGTTCCCTGTGGGGGCTCTGACCCCACTTTTCTGCTCCACATTGCTCCGTATATGTCCTCCGCAGTGGCTCCACCCCTGCAGCAGGTCTTCACCTGAGTGCCCTGGCTTTTTTATACATCTTCCGAAATCTAGGTGGAGGCTGCCACGCCTCCACTGCTCTCACATACTGCTGGCCTGCAAACTTAACACAACGTGAACGCCTCCAAGGTTTTCAGCTTTTGCTCTTCGGAGGTGCTGAGGCAGGATTACTCCAGCCAGAGTGGCTGGGATGCAGGGAGCAGTTTGCTGAGGGCAATGACACTTCAGGTCTGCCCCTCGGGACAACTCAATCCTTCTAGGATGGGAGGGGCACTTCTCAAACACCCTCAGGGCCTGTGATGGGTGGGGCACCCTTCCTGACTTCTCAAATGCCTTTCGGGCATTTTCCCCATTGTCCTGGTTCTTAGCATCTGGCTGCCTCACCGCCAAGAGCCAAGATAATGTCTTTAGCAAACAGTTTATCTGCTTTATCCTTGCGTTTTTTTCTGGCTTTTGAATTACCTCAATCAGCTAGGCTTATACTGGCTATTCACTCAGTCTCAGACAGTTTTTGCAGTGTTCACCCACAGTTCAAACAGCTGCATTTTCCCAGTCCATCAAGGAGTGGCTGCCTGCCCCTGTGCATATCTGTGACTCTCCTGTAACCGCTGCCACCGAGACAGGCATGTAGTAATGGAGACTAAGTTTTCCACCTTTTCACCAGGTGAAAACATACGTGAAATTCTGCAGGGGCACCCGTCATCGGGTCATCTGCCCATCTGCATGTGGCACTCTTTTCCCGGGTTTATACAGCACCCTTCAAGCCATCGGGTTTAAGTGGCACCCTTCAAGCCATTTGCCTTCAAGCAAATGAAACATACACTTACTAAATTGTTTCTAAAGCACCTTACACTATCCACTCCTAGGTCCCATAGTTGCAGTAGCCAGGGGCTTTCCCTGTTTCTGCTGCTTTACTGTTTCAATTTCTCATGCACAACAGGTTGTGCCTGGAGACGCACGGTTTCCCCAACTCACCACTCGGTTGGTCGACTTCCCTGGTGTGAGAGGCAGGAGTGGCCAGTTGCTGCACTTCGTCCTCCAGGACATTTATCCATGCTTCCAACAATTCTGCTTTCTGCCACAAATCTCCATCAGTTTGCAGCATAGTGAGCAGCAGCCAGGCTCTGGTCAGCAGAAAGGTGGCCACTGGGCACCACATGCTCAAGGACAGCCATATTTCCTCCCCTTCCCAAGGGGTTTTCCATTGTAGTACCTGGTCTATGCTGCCTTGCAGTACACTGTGCAGCAGCCAGATCCTGGTCAACAGGAAGGTGGCCATAGGGTATGGCATATTCACAAGTAGCCACATTTCCTCCTTCTTCCAAGGGCTTTTGGCTCCTGTACCTGCTCAGAATCCTGTCGCAGACTGTGCCAATTGTAGTGCTAGGCTAATGTTGGAATCCTGCTGACTTAGCCAATGGTGGTGCTCCGGCTTGGGCTAATGTCAGAATCCTGCCGATGTTGCCAATTGTGGAGCTACAAATCCTGTTCGTGATGCCAGTTGTAAAGCTACATGACCACACCAGTTGTCGGGCTCTTTTACCTGCTGGTAATCCTGCCCTGACTGGGCTGATTGTTGAGCTAAGGCTGGGCCTGGAGCTCACAGACCCCTCAGGCCCGTTCCAGACTGGGTCACAAACCCTTCATATGCCAGGCTGGGTCACCAGACCCCTCACATGCCAGGCTGGGTCACCAGACCCTTTACACGCAGGTCTTTGAGCTAGGTAACCAGCAAACAGGTCCTTGGAAGCCGTAGGTTGGAAAGGCATGGCCGCTTGTGCAGCAGCGGCTGTCCGAGGCAGTAAACTCCAGCCAAGGTGGCTGGCGCCAGGCAGGTGCGCTAACTCCGGCCACACACAACTTATTCACAGCAAATGCTCTGCAAGATTCTGAACGTCTGAGGGGCCCTGACCATTTTCCTATATTTTCCCAACTGTGTCCTTTGCCTGTGTATCTATTGTGTTTTTGATGTTTTTCTTACTAATTTACACTATTTCTTCATGAATTATACCTAATAATAGTTTTTTATATTTGTGTACTTTATATTTTTGAAGTAGAAGATTTTCTGATTTGAACAAACTGATATTCCTAAAGCCGTCTTCTGGGTAAATGTTTAAGATTATATTTTTATTTCAGTTAAGACCTGAACTTTTTCTTTCTTAGCATTGTCAATGTGTTTGTTTCAATTTATAGGGGAAAACATCAGAGGCTCTTGCAAAGCTAATTTCCCTACAAGCTACAGAAGCAACTATTGTAACTCTTGACTCTGATAATATCCTCCTGAGGTATTTATCATCTTTTATCCCCCTTCTCTCTTTTTTTAACTTCTTATGAAAAAATTTCAAATACACACAGAAGTAGAGAGAAGAGTATCATGAACCCACAAAATCTCCCACATTTAACAATTACCTATACATTTTGCCACACTTTACTTCATCTCTCCATTTTATCTTTCTTTATGTTGTTATAGTAGTATTTTAAAGCAAATCCCAGTAATATCCTTTTACTGCTAAATATTTCTGTAGTACCTCTAAAGAATTGCTGTATTTTTATATAACTATACTACCATATTGCATCTAACAAAATGAGCAATAATTCCTTATGTCATCTAATACCCAATCCATATTCTCCTATCTCCTGTTGTCTCCAAAGTGTTTTAAGTCTCTTTGTTTGAAATAGAATTCAAACAAGGTCCATGCATCAGTGCATTTGACTGTCATGTGTCTTACATTTCTTTTAATCTAGAATAACTACTCCCTCTTTTCTTCCCTCCTCCCCCCAATACAATTGACTTGTTGAAGAAACATCCATCAATTGTTCTGTAGAATATCCCTCAATCTGAATTTGTCTCTTTGCTTCTTTGTTGTGTCATTTAACTTGTTGTATAACTCTTATGTTACTTGTAAGTTGGAAGTTAGAGCTAAAGGCTTGATTAGATTTCATTTTTTTGTATTTCTCATTTTTATACTCACACAATTGTTTAGGCAAATTTACACAATAAATAGTTTAGTTAAATAAAGCCCATTACATTATTTTTACAGCTTTGATTTAATTGTTCAATAACTGTTCAACAGATATTTAGAGTGCCTACTTTGTGCCAGGTACTGTGCCATTCACCAACAGTGAGCAAGACCGACATAGCAATTCCTAGCTTAAGTGTTGGTTTGAGCTTCTGTTGGGAGTAATTATGGAGTTAGAAACTTCACATACATTAATAAGCTTGCATGGAGAGGTCAGGGTAAGAAGCATATTGTCATGATGCTTTTCATATTAACTCCTATCCAGTGAAGAACAAGTGGATGTGGAACTCGTACAACGTGGAGACATCATTAAAGTGGTTCCAGGAGGCAAATTTCCAGTGGATGGTCGTGTTATTGAAGGACATTCTATGGTAGATGAGTCTCTTATCACAGGTATGTTCTTTCAGAGGAGCAGGAGCATGATGCGAAAGAGAAGTGAATCCAAAGTGTTAATGAAAAATAGGCATGAAAGGTGAAGCACTTTTGTAGAAACTATTAATGACTGAATTGTGAGCAGAGAATATGAGTTCTTTTTAATACTGTATTAAATCAGTTTCCTCAGATTTACTTTGTGGTTTTAGTTATGCTATTGAAGGCTCTTTTCTCTTGAAGGTTAATTACTAGAATATATAACCAAAGGAAGTTGTCTAAGTCTCCTGTACAGCCTGATAGATTTTGGCAAATTTTCCTGGGCAAATACCTATTCTGTCTTCCTACCCTAAGGACAGGTCTACTCTGAGCTTGGATAGGGCTCCCGGTTTTCTACATCAGGGTCTGCTCTAAGAGAGTAGGCCTGGAGTAGTTTTAGAGATCTTAGATAACTAAGACCAATCTGGAGCAGAACCAAAATAACACCTTTCCTATCTCAACCCTCAGGATGGTATCAGAAGAGGTTTAGCTTATGAACCACATGGAAATAACTTAGTATTCTGTGTTTCTGAATAGGGGTGCTATTTTCAGTTTGGAGTGGTTCTGAGTTCTGGGGGGCTGTCTTACACACTGTAGTGCAATTTAGTGTTCCCAACCCTGGCCCACTAAATTGTAGTTGCAGCACCCCATGCCTCCCCCCGGTCATTATTACAAACAAAAATTCCCTCCCACATTTTTAAATGCTCCTTGAAGAAAGGTTGAGAACCAGTTGTGGTAGGACTAGGGTGAAGCTCCAAAAGTATTTGCCAATACGAGCTAACATATTAGATTTTTCCAGTTGAAGGTATATCCCTGGGTTTGGCCTAGAAGTGACATAAGGAAAAAAGGGAGGGCAAATTTCATCTAGGCATTTGTGACAATTGACAAATAATGGTATGTTTCAAGATAGTGATCATTATGCTCCCTAAATCTATGTTTACTCTTCATACAGGGGAGGCAATGCCTGTGGCTAAGAAGTCTGGCAGCACAGTGATTGCTGGTTCCATTAACCAGAATGGGTCATTGCTTATCTGCGCAACCCACGTTGGAACAGACACAACCCTTTCTCAAATTGTCAAACTTGTGGAGGAGGCACAAACATCAAAGGTAACTTAATTCCCTAGGAAAATCAGAAAGTATTTTCTTTAAAGCCTTCTCAGTATAAATATCGATCTAGTTTTTATGTGTTCCTTTGATTAGTTTTAATTGCATTAATATGGAGTTTATTAAAATATTTCTGTTTGTGCTAAGTACCAAATATACTCTGTATTAAATATCAGAAAAGGAGGCTTTGTTACATATTATTATCACAATTATTATTTTTAATTCTAGGCTCCTATCCAGCAGTTTGCAGACAAACTCAGTGGCTACTTTGTTCCTTTTATCGTTTTTATTTCCATTGCTACTCTCTTGGTATGGATTGTAATTGGATTTCTGAATTTTGAAATTGTGGAAACCTACTTTCCTGTAAGTAACTTGTAACAACTCTTTACTGTATGCAAAACTTTAGGTTGTGAATCTTTTGCATAAGTAAGTGGAAATAACTTTAATAATTGCCAGTATCTTTAAAGTGCTGGAGTGAGAGGGTGATAAGAATAACATTTGCATTTCTGTTAATATAAGATTTCCTTTTGAAAAAAATTTTTACGATAACTTGTGATTTGCCAAAAGCAACTACTGAACTTTTACATTTTATGCTTAGTCTCATTTTCAGCATTTTGCTTTCACAAAGGACTATAGATATATTGAGGAAAACCTCAGTATGCAGTTCTGTCATTTACTACCATCAGTGTGATCTTAGACCACTTAATTGTTCTCTGAGCTTCAGTTACGTAACCTACAAAGAGAGGTTTTAATAATACCCATTCTGCATAACTTGCAGTTGTTGTGAAGATTAGAAAATATAGTATAAACACTTTGGAATTTATTATATGCTTTACAAATGTAAGATAATGTTACTGCCTATTCATCTAGGACTTTGATGGTCTCTAAAGTATGGTATCATAAAGTGGTAAAGTAGACCTGGACTGTGCCTCAAAATAGATAAATAACCTTTAAGTTACTTAACTTCTCTTATCCTCAGTTTTCTCATTTGTAAAACAGGGATAATACCTAGCTTACAGGATTGGAATTAGTATAGGTGAAAGCATACAACATACATAAGACATACACGTATGACGTATATGAAAGCATAAGCCTAGTTATCTATGTAAGTCCCTTTTTATTCTGTTTCCATATAGGTGTATAACTCTTAGATGAACATTTAAGTATTTGAGAACTTAGTAAGAACCTAGCATTGTAAAACCATTACTACTAAGAAAGTCTTTGCTGTGTTTCTTTATTTTAAAAAAATTCCATGCTGTACACTGTTTCACACTGTTTGTTCCTTCAGTTAAAGGGCAAGTAGAATCATAACAAGTGTGTATCTATTCCAGGTTATGGTCATTACTGTGATATGAAAAAGTTTCTTTAAATGATTCGTTTCGGTTAAGTACATATTGAACAAGAGGACTGTTGAGAAATATTTTGGAACATCTGTCCTTCAGGAATTTTTCTCACAAGTTCAGGGGGTCTTAGGAGATTTCCCTAAAACTACCAATCATATTTCTCCACATGAACAAACACTTGGTGTCGGTGAAAGCTTAACTAGCAGATATGCATGGTTCACATTGTTACATCTGAAAGAATTTTGTTGAAATATGATTAAGCTCCCCTTACATGTCGGGTGTTTTTTTTTTTTCATTGTCTTTGAAGAATACTGTGAAAGGCAAGTTTATGGTCTTAGTATGCAAAGATTCGGAGTTCCATTTGTTCAAGATCAAATTTGTTGAGAATTATGTCCCAGGTTTGCAACTATTCATGAAAGTTCCAAATAAAACACTTATTCTCAACATGGGACCAAAAATAGAAAAAGTGGAATTTGATATTCCGTACATTCACTCCATAGTTTCTAACTCTGGAACCATCAAAACTGAAATTTGGATTTAGGACTATGATTTATTTACCAGTTATGTCACAATTTCTTGTATTCGTAAAGGAAAAAGAAGTGTTTTCTTACTAGTAACAAGACATGCGTGTTGGTAGCTAAGTAGGATATATGAGTTTGAAATCGTGTTTTCATTTAAATAGGGTTAAGCTTTGTTCCTTTTGTTTTGTACAGCTCTAAATCAATAACCAAAATGTATGCCTTTCTTCTAAAGGGCTACAATAGAAGTATATCCCGAACAGAAACGATAATACGCTTTGCTTTCCAAGCCTCTATCACAGTTCTCTGTATCGCATGTCCATGTTCACTGGGACTGGCCACACCAACTGCTGTGATGGTGGGTACAGGAGTAGGTGCTCAAAATGGCATACTAATCAAAGGTGGAGAGCCATTGGAGACGGCTCATAAGGTAAGACGGTCCGCAGAACTAAGAATTGTCCCATCCAAACTGGCAACAGCACCCCTATTGAGAAACAGAGTTCGAAGTTATTTCCATGTGGTTCATAAGCTGAGCCTCATCTGATACTGTCCTGAGGGTTGAAGTAGGAAAGGTGTTATTTTGGTTCTGCTCCAGATTGGTCTTAGTTATCTAAGATCCCTAAAACTATTCCAGGCCTACCCTCTCAGAGCAGATCCTGTTGTAGAAAACCTGGAGTCCTGTCCAAGCTCAGAGTAAACCCAACCTCAAGGCAGGAAGACAGAATAGTTATTTGCCCAGGAAAATTTTATATAGTTTAGGAGGCTTCTAACCTATTTGTGTTTATTGGAACTAGTGCCTGCAATTACAGTGCAGTCTTTGCCTTTGCTTCCACCAGCTGGCAGTTTGCAGCTATGATTCAGGAATATAATCCTATTGCTGATCTCTCTCATATTAGGATTTCCATAACAGTCTCAATTAAGGCTACTTTGACTTCAACTAAAACCATGTTCCTACTAGTATGTTCTTACTAGTATGTTCTTATTATGAGGATATAAACTATATTCAGATACATGTTATAAACAAACATAGCTTAGAAGAAATCTAGAACCTCATCTAGCCAGTGAATGCAGGCTAGTAATTTTTATAGAAATTTTCAATTTTGATATAATTTCAAATTTAAAGAACAGTTGCAAGATTAGTACAAAGAACTGTACACCCTTCTGTATACAGCTGTCAGGCTTCTTTCCTAAGAACAAGGACATTCTCTTATGTAACCAGAATACAATTTTCAAAATCAAAAAATTAAGATTGATATAATACTGTTATCTAATCTACAGCCCATGTTCTAGTTTCCTCAGTTGTCTCAATAATGTCCTTTATAGCTATTTATTCTTTTGTCCAGAATCATGCTTTGTATTTAGTTGTCATTATCTCTTTCATCTCAGTTCCTTGGGCTATTAATTTTTCAAGTTTCTTATTCCAAATTCACTGTGAGGTGACTGTTCTCTAATTCCAGACTTCCTTTTTTCCTATCTGGGCTGAGGTTACCACATTGGTTCCCTGAGCTGTCTCTTCTTAGCCCAAGTTCTAACCTAGACCAAAAGCCAAAGCAACCCAGCAGGTCTTATCTGGTGTTCACTTCAACTTACTTACCTTTTCTCTTGTCTGCCTACTACTCAGATTTCCCCAAGAATCTATAATCCATTAGTATTTGACAGCCTTTCCTTTTTCCCTGAAGGCATTAGAGGTATCTCTTAATTTCTATTAACAATCAACCCTTAACAATTAGCTCTACTTGTTTAAAATATATTCAGTCATTTAGCATAATTAAACAGTTGAACTTTTGCAGGGGGTGAATATTTCTTTTCTTGTTCTTCCTTTTGTTCTCCCAAAGACAGTCAGTTTATGAAGTCAAATTAAGTCAAAAGTCAGTTTATTAAGAAACAAAATACAGGTTGAGTATTCCTTATCTGAAATGCTTGGGACCAGAATTGTTTCAGATCTCGGATTATTTTCAGATTTTGGAATATTTGCAGATAACTAGTTGAACATCCCTAATCCAAAATCTGAAATTCTCCTTTGAATATCATCTCATTGCTCAAAAAGTTTTGGATTTTGGAGCATTTTGGATTTCAGATTTTCGGATTAGGGATGCTCAACCTGTAGTAGTCTGTCAAAGCAAACCTTTTTCTCATTTCTGGAAAGGTGATGTTAAGGATTATCAAGTGATAGAGCTGTATTGTATTTTAATTTTCTTACAGGTAAAGGTAGTGGTATTTGATAAGACTGGAACCATTACTCATGGAACCCCAGTAGTGAATCAAGTAAAGGTTCTAGTGGAAAGTAACAGAATATCACGCAAGAAGATTCTAGCCATTGTGGGAACTGCTGAAAGTAACAGTGAACACCCTCTAGGAGCAGCTATAACCAAATACTGCAAGCAGGTACATTTTTTTCCTTGTTTGTTAATGTAGTCATGTCCTGTAGGAATCACCCAGATCAGACTTATACTGGTATTTGGCTATGATTTACATATATGGTTGGTATGAGGCTAAAGACACTTGTATTTTCTCATTTAATTTTATATATCAGTTTCTTCATACAGACAAATTTAAAGATAAAAACAGAAATGAACTGTAATCCTACTTCACAGATAACTCCTGTTGGCATAAATCTTAAAATAGAAGTAATCCATGTTTATGGCAGGAAAATTCAGATCAGAGAATTACATAATGCCTCACTCCCTGCCCCCTTCCATAATTCTTCTCTCCAAAGTTTAACAACTGTTAACCTGTTAATAGTCTTTTTAAATGACAACTTTATTGAAATATAATCATATACTATGAAGTTCACCCTTTTAAAGTTTACAATTTAATAATTTTTAGTATACTCACAAAAGTGCATAGCTGGTAACTGTTTTTAAGGCATACACCAACATATATGTATTTATCATTTTCTAAACTTTACACAGAAAGGTCACACAGTGACCAGTCTTTGGTACCTTGCTTTTTTATTTTATTAAATTAATTTTCCATATCAGGAAATACAGAGCTGCCTCATTGTTTTTAATGGCTGCATTGTATTCTGTTGTATGATTGGTTTTTTGGCTTGTACAATGTACATTGAACATCCTTGTCAGCTTTTGCAAGTCTATCTCTATATTAAATGCCTATCAGTGCAATTGCTAATAAAAGGATGCATGCAGTTAAATTTTGATGAATATTAATAATGCCCATATGATGAATTTTACCAGCACCCATACAACAGGTTATACCAGTTTATACTTGCACCAAAAGGTGTTCATTTCCCCACATTCTTACCAATACTTTGGTTTTTCCAGTTTAATAAGTGAAAAATATTTACTTGTTGATGGTTTTCTTTGCATTTCCTTAATTATGAGTAAGGTTGAGTCCCTTTTTATATGTTTATTGGGCATTTGAATTTCTTTTTCTTTAACTTGTCCGCTTGTATCCTTTGCCTATTTTTCAATAGGGTTGTTTGTCCTTATATAAGTTCATTATGAATTAGCTCACATTAATTTTACACTTAATATGTGGCAATTTCTACTATTGGTGTTACCATTTCTTTATTTTTTTTCCTTTTTACGTATTAACTGTTACTGACCTGGCTTCTTTATACCCAAATCACACAACAGAAAGGATGAAGATATAAAGAGCCAGGAAACAGTGATGACCTTCAGAATGCTTTGGCTTACTAAGAACACAGAATCAGACTAGAGAGCCCTCTGGTAACTAAAGGCCCTATTCTTTGTTACCCTTTGCCCTGTACTGAATAGAAAACCTAACTTGACTATAGAATTAAGAATTTAACTTGTAATTTTTTCCGGGAAAGGGCAGAGAATATTGGTAAGCCTTTCATGTTTTCTATAAATTTTAGAGAGTGCAATTCAAACAAAGGATTCTGAGGCTCTCCTGTAACTTTGAATGTCATGCTCAAGGCTCTATTCCTTCATCCTTATCAAAATCCACTGTCAAGTAGGCAAGGATAAGTGAAGGTTTTATTCTAAGCATTTAAGCATTTAGAATTAACCAGGCATATAGCATGTGTCTAAACATTTAGAATTAACCAGAAGTAATCTTTGATCTTGCTAGTGGATGACCTTGAATTCTCAAAACAACAGAGGAAGTACTTCTGTTTCTATTTGTTAGGAGCTGGACACAGAAACCTTGGGTACCTGCATAGATTTCCAGGTTGTGCCAGGCTGTGGTGTTAGCTGTAAAGTCACCAATATCGAAGGCTTGCTGCATAAGAATAACTGGAAAATAGAGGAAAATAATATTAAAAATGCATCCCTGGTTCAAACTGATGCAAGTAATGAACAGTCATCAACTTCGTCTTCCATGATTATTGATGCCCAGCTCTCAAGTAAGCTAATTTACTTTTAGTACCAATTATGAGGCAGTTACAAACAGATGTCTAACTTTATAACCCTGAACTGTTATATAAGAAACATAACTTGGAATCAGGATTTCATTCTCAACTGAATTTTACCATATGCCTTCTGATCACTTCACTCAAGTTACTCGAGAATATTTCCCAATTGTGCTCATTGATACCACTATAGGTGATGATGTCTAGCCTTAGCTGATCTTCCACGGTCCTTCTTTTCTCACTACAACTACTCCCAACATTTTATATCTTTCACAAGATCCTGTGATCCTCTCCCTCATCGCCTTTGTAAATTACCTTGTTTATTTTTCATATAGAAAATTAGGGTTCTTGGGCGTGTGTTCTTTTAAATATTTTTTGCCCAGAATTATTCCTTTTTCAGGAGAAGAGGTATCCCTCATCTTGCCTAATGAATCTCTTCTTGTTTGCTCTAGATCCCACCCTCTCTTGATTCCTCAGGGACCTCCCTCTTTCTCTTATGTTCCCTTGCTGCTTTATTTTTCATCTCTTTCTGAAGTAGCTTCTTTTCCTAAATGTATAAATATTTCTTCCATGAAAATCACTATATTCTCATCTGGATTCTGTCCTTTCCCATTTAGATTCTTTCTTTTCCCTTATATCTAAGCTTCTAGAAAGAGTAGTCTAAGCTTGCTGAATTCACTTAATCTCTGCAAAGTCATGCCTAAGTTCACTGCAGTTTGGCTTCTGCCCCATCCATATTATAGAAGCTATTCTAAGTCCACTGATGAACCTCAGTGCCCTCTCTAGTGGTCACTTTTCAGTCTTCATTCTGCATGACCTCACTAAGGCATTTGACAGTGTTGACCATTTCTTCCTTTCTAAAACTCTTTTCTCCTTTGATTTCATGATGCTGCTTTCTTGAGATTCTTCTCTCACGTCCCTGGCTAATCCTTCTCATTCACCTTTGATTCCTCTTTTCTCCTGCTCTTAAATGTTGGATGTCCACAGGGTTTTGTTGTCTTCTTTTCTCACTTTGCATACTCTCTCTATGTGATCTCATGCTCATCACTTATTCTGCTACCCATAGTTGTCCACTTACCACTCCAAAATCCATATCTCTAGCCAAGGCCTGTTTCCTGGGCTTCATGTTGGTCAATCTGTCTACCCCCAAAACATGATCTACCCACCTAAGTGTTCCAGCACCTCCCTACCCATTTGTGCCTGAGTGATTTTGCTAACATACAAATCTGATCCTGTCACTTTCTGATCGATACCTTTTATTACTGTGGCTTATAAACTATTTTTGAATCATGGATCTTTGGAGGAATATGATGAAAGCTACAGACCCACCCTTCAGAACATTTTTGTTTCACAAGGTTCACATATGTCCTGAAGTCCATCTATGGGTCTCTGTTAAGGATCCCAGATTTAATGGTTCTCTCTCTACTGCAGGACAAAGTTCAGTTTCTCTGAACTTTGTTCCTCATGATATGTCTCCTGCCTCCCTACATCACCCATCTTGTCTTTTTCCACTGCCCCACAGGTACTCTGTGTTCCATCCATACCAAACTACTTACAGTTTTTCCTTACAGTGTGCCATTTCCTGATTATTAGATTATTTCATTTACTATTTTCTCTATGTAATATTCTTGTCCAAAAATGGCTTGTGAACTTACACTTATGTTTCAAGACCCAGCTCACATCTCTCTTCACTGACTGACATATGCTGGTAGAGATGTTTGCTCTTCTTCTTGAGTTAATAACCATACTTAATCTCTATTAGTGTACTAGGCGTACTGCGTGATAATTATTTACCTGCTTGTTTCTACTAGTCTGTGATTTCTTTATTTGTCTATGAACTTATAATATCAAGCACACTGACACATAGGAAATTCATTTGACAACTTTTTTTTTTTCATTGAATCAGAATCGATTATACATATTTTGGGGGTTGAACGTTGAGATATGTTGATTAAATCAATATTACTAGCATATATATTGTTACAAATCGTAATCATTCTTTATGCCCCTTGTCCAACATCTCTCCTTCTCCCATTCCCTTCCCCTCCCCCCTCTAATTGCCCTAGATTTCTTCTCTCCTTCTGAAAGAATAATGGTCACTTTGTTAACTTGTTGCCTAGATGATCTGTCCAATGCTGAGAGATGTGATCAGATCCCCCAATATTATCATAGAGTAGTAGATGCTGCTTCTGTCATTCTGAAATGGGTTTTTTGGAAAGAGACAGCCTCTTCTTTTCTTTGTCTCTGCTGGTGACTCATGTGAATGCACTCCAGTGGCTGGCGGACCCTCAGTGTGGTGGCTGTGGCGTCTAGCCGCTTTTGCAGCAGCCATGGTTATTGTGGTGGCTGTGGTGGGCCACCCACGTGGCGGTGCTGTTTTTAGCGTGCTCCTTGGCACTGGCGGTATGCCTGCTTGTGGGGTGTGTTTGGTCCCCTTCTCCATGCCTCTGGTCCCTGGGCAGGCCCCAAGGTGCTGGCGCCATGTGCCTGGTTGTGGGAGGAGGGTCTGGTCCCCTTCTCTATGCCTTGGGTACTGAGGTGGGCGCTGAGGTGCTGACGTTTTGTGCCTGGTGTGGGAGGAGGGTCCAGTCCCCTTCTGCATGCCTCTGGACCGGGCGGGCCCTGAGGTGCTGGCACAGTGTCCCTGGTTGTGGGAGAGAGGTCCAGTCCCTTTCTCCTAGCCTCGGGTCCCTGGGTGGGCCCCGAGGTAAAGGCGTGGTGTACCTTGTTGTGGGAGGAGGGTCTGGTTCCTGGCTCCATGCCTCTGGTCACTGGGTGGGACCCAAGGTGCTGGCATGGTGTGCCTGGTTGTGGGAGAGAGGTCCAGTCCCTTTCTCCTAGCCTTGGGTCCCTGGGTGGGCCCTGAGGTAAAGGCGTGGTGTACCTTGTTGTGGGAGGAGGGTCTGGTTCCTGGCTCCATACCTCAGGTCCCTGGGCAGGCCCCAAGGTGCTGGTGTGGTGTGCCTGGTTGTGGGGGGGGGGTCCAGTCCCCTTCTCCATGCTTCAGGTCCCCAGGCTGGCCCTGAGGCACTGGTGCAGTTTGCCTGGAAGTGAGAATGGGGTCCGGTCCTCAGATCCAAGCCTCCAGTTCCCAGGCAGTCCCCAAGGTGCTGCTGGTGTGCCTGGGCCGGAACTAATTTTTTGTCCTTTGCTTGCTTCTAACACGGGGGAACTTCCTGTGGGAACCAGTACTTGAGTGTGTGGTTGTTTAAATTGCTACTTTGCTGCTGTTTCCCTAGGGAAGGCTTTTTGTGCAGCTCAGGGTTTAATGGTTGACTTTATAGGTACTTCCGGTTCTCTAGAGACCTGGTGGATCTGTGTTCTGTAGAATCTCTGATCTGGGCCTGAGTTTTTTCATCAAATTGCACCGCATGCGATTCTGCATTCCTGACCAGTCTCCTTTGAGTGGTCCTGTGCTGATTGGGGGGCAGATCAGCTGTCCTTGCTGTGTCCCAGTGTTCTCCCGGTGGGCCTGTCTCCCCCACCACCTGTGCTGCAAACACTTCCCATGGGATGGGCCCTGCGCTGGTCCCTAGCCATGACTCACCGGCCTCTGAATGGCTCCCTTTTTTCATTTGCTCTAGCTCCTCGCTCCTGCGTGGGTCCACGTGAACCCTATTTGTGGTCTTGCTGTTCTGGGGGCCACCAAGGCCCTCTTCTCTCCTGCTGCCTCCAAGTAACTCCATCTGAAGGGCACAGCTGCAGCTCCTGCCGGCTCCTGCTCCATGCGCTCATCAGCTGAGCCTTAAAGCAGCTGTGGCCCGAAATGCTCAGAGCAGCTTTTTCTTTCTCTCATCGTGGTTTCTCTCCACTTCATGAACTCCGTTGGTCTCTCCTCTTCCCCTGAGCTCCAGCGGCCCTGGCTTGGCTGATGTTACATTTTTATAGTTGTAAATTTGGTTGATTTGTGGGAGAGAGTGGCGCTGCAGACCGTCTATTCTGGCATCTTGATTGGATCTCCTCTTTTGACAACTTTTATTGAGCACCTGCTATGTGCCATGTACCATTCAAGGAACTAAAGCATTAGGAGTGAGTAGGTTAGACAAAGTTTCTGTCTCATGAAGCTTACATTCTTGGTGGGAGAACACAAAGACAGTGAGAAAATAAATAAGAAAATATAGTATGTCCGATGGAGGTAGTGCTATGGAGGAAAATAAAGCAGGGGAAAGGATATAGGGAGTTCTGGGAACAGTGGGTCCGTTTCATATAGGGTGAACAGTGTAGGCTTCTCTGAGAAGGTGGTGTTTAAGCAAAGACCTGAGGGGGTTGAGGGAAAAAGCTATGTGAATATCTGTGATGAGAACATTCCAGGCAGGAGGAATAGTAAGTACAGAAGCCTTGAGTTGGGAGTGTGCTTGACTTCTTTGAGGAACAGTAAGGAGAAAAGTGTGGCAAGAGCAGAGTAAATTAGAGGGAAAGGGGTAACAGGCGAGGTCAGAGAGGTAGTGTGAGACTATGTCATGTAAGGACATAGAAAGGACTTTGGTTTTTACCCTGAGATGGGAAGTCATTTAATGGTTTTGAGTAGAGTGGGGACAGAATCTAACTTAATGCTTTAAACGTGCTTCTCTGGCTGCTCTGGTAAAAGTACACTGTGGAGATGGGGGTTGGGAGCAAGGGCAGAAGCAGGGAGATGAGTTAGCGGGCTGTTGCCATAATCCTGCTGCAAGACAATGGGGCCTGTGGTCATATTCTAGGTGTGTCTTGAAGGGAGAGGTGACAGATTTTCTCATGGACTGGATATATGGGGTATGAGAGAAACAGGAGTCAAGAATTATGCCAAGGTTTGTGGCCTAAGCAGTTAGAAGGATGGAGTTACCGTTTAAATAAGATGAGGAAGACTATAGGAGGGGTATTATTGGGGAAAAGATCAGGAGTTCAGTTTTGTACATGTTAAGTTTGAGTACCTACTAGGTATCCAAGTGGAGATGTCATATAAATGGAAATATCAAGTAGGCAGTTGGCTACACAAGTCTAGAGTTCCAGGAAACAGACTGGGTCAGAGATATAGATTTGGGAGGCATCTGTTTGTAAATCTATGGTGTCCAGTATAGTAGCCACTAGTTACATGTGGCTATTTAAATTTAAATTAATTAAAATTTATTTTAATGTACAATTCAGCTTTTCAATCATACTAGTCCCATATCAGTGCTCAATAGCCACATGTGTGTGTTAGTGACTATTGTATTAAGTAGAGCAGATTTCCATCATCATAGAAAGTTTTCTTGAACAGTGCTGGTATAGATGGTATTTAAAGCCATGAGACTGGAGAAGACCCCCCAGGTGTGAGAGTAGATAGAGGGGGGAATAAGAGTTAAAGACTGAGCCTGACAGCACTATAAATTACAAGGTCAGGGAGATGAGGCAGCACTATAAATTACAAGGTCAGGCAAAGAGGACGAGAAGTGGTGAGTGAAAAGGTAACTGATAAGAATGTGGTGTCCTAGAAGCCAAGCAAAGAAAGTGTTTCTAGAAGGAAAGAGTCAACAGCTGTGTTAAATGGTGCTAATAGGGCAAGTAAGATGAGGCTGAGAAATAACCATTAGGTTTATTAAAGTAAAGGTCACTGGCATACTCCCATAGCAGCCAGCCGCCAAAAAAAGAAAAAAATCACTGTTTATGCTGTATGAACAATTCATTGGAGTAGTAGAGACAAAAGCATATTGGACTGGGTCACAAGGGACTGGGAAGATATGAACACTTTTGAGAAGTTTTGCTAAGTACAGAAGCAGAGAAATGTAGCTACAGAGGTAGGTGAGATCAAGAGAGTTTTGTTTTAAAGATAGGACAATGTACAGCAGAGACAGAAATGTTGATTATGCAGGAAAGGGTAGAATTGTTGGAAAGATGTTCTAGAATAGGCAAAGGAGGGCGATCTAGTGCACAAGTGGAAAGGTTGGCCCTAAATAGGAGCAGGGTCAGTTTATAATAACAGAAGGGAAGGTAGATTATGGACACAGCAGGCACATGTAGTTGGGTAGATGTGGCAATGAGAGTTTGTGGAAGTTCTCTTCTGATTGTTTCTATGTTCTTTCTAAAGTAGGAAGCATAGTCATCATCTGGTATGAGAATGGGGGAGGAGAAGTTGGAGATTTGAAGGGAGAGGAGAAGGTATGAAATAGCCATCTAGAAGAAATGGAGAAGGAATGGACTAGGGAAATATAGTCAAATTGCCAGAGAACACTGAGGGCCCACTTAAAGTTAGTTTAAAATGAGACATCAACATGGTTGTATGTTTTTGTCCAACCACATCTACCGATGCACAATAATTATTTTGAATTTAATTGAATTGCTATGGAAGTCCAAGGGGAAGCCTCACCAAAAAAGTAACATTTGAACTGGCTCTTGAAGAATATACTGGATTTGCTATTTGGAGAGGAGGGGTAAGGACATTTCAGGTAAAGGCAGCAACATATGCAAAGGCCCAGAGGCATGGCAGAGCAGAGTATGTTCCTAGAAAATTTGAAAATCACTGTTGTAGGCTGTGTTCTACCAGTACTACAGTGTAGAGACTGTACGAGGTTAGATAGAAAGAACTTGCCTCATGGGGTTATTATAAAGATGAAATGAGCTCACTGAATGTTATTTCTGTACTTACTTTCAGATGCTCTTAATGCTCAGCAGTACAAAGTCCTCATTGGGAACCGGGAGTGGATGATTAGAAATGGTCTCATCATTAGTAACGACATAGATGATTTCATGACTGAACATGAGAGAAAAGGTCGGACTGCTGTACTGGTGGCAGTTGACGGTAAGGTTTTCCACTTAGTTATTATTTTATGTGTATTTTTGAGAAACTTCAGAAAAATTAGTTTTGAAAAAGGTAATTCAAAAGCAGCTTGAATGGAAAGTGAAAATGTTAGCAACACATGATTTTTACTGATTGATTAAAAATTCTCTTGTATCTGCCTAGCTTTATTTTATTTATTTATTTATTTTAGTATTTTTGTTTTTATTTATTTTTAGCCTATGTTTTAAATGAAAGCTAGTAAAGAATTGTTTTAAAGCCTAAAAATAACATAACATTAAATAATAGCAAAATAAGATAATATTCATAATCCTATCATCCCAACAGTGTCAGTTTTAATTGCATATATTCCATTCCTGGTTTTGTTGATTTATATTTACAAAATTATAGTAGTAGTACGTATACTATTTTTTAATGGGTACATTTTATTGCATGTAAATTTCACCTCAAAAGTTGAATAAAAATTTAAAATTCCTCTTACACATGCTATTTTATCATGCTTTATTTTACTTAATAATAAATATTTTCCTATGTTGCTATATAAACATCTTTGAAGCTTTAGGTGCTTTCTCTTGTTAAATTATTTCTTAGGGTAAATTTCTACTTGTGAGATTAATTACTCAACATTTATAATCCTTGTTAAGTAAGAAGGCAGTATCTTACTATGGCCTTTTTAGGTCCAGGAAGAAGCAGAGAATACCATTTTACTTTTGTTTTTTTAAAAGGAGTAAAATAAATACTTGCAGTAATTTTTTTCCCAGTATAAAATGCCAGTTTTGTCTCCATTCACACCCCCCCACACACACATTAAAAAGAAAAAAGTATTGGTTTTCAGTTTCATTTTCAGCCTTTAAATTAGCTAAAGTATTTGGGGCCATTGGCAAATACCTGTCTAAGGAAAGAAAAAATGTCTTTTAGTATCCAGTAAGATCTCTCTTTTCATTTTCCTATTACCACCTTCATTATTGGTAACCCCTACTTTACTCTGTGAAATTTTCGTAACCAAATATAGAGGTTTGTCACAGGGTTTGTGGCCTAAAGTCTGTGTGGGCTTAGAGATATTTTGAGTTAAGTCAAGTCCTGAATAACTTTACTTAAAATTCATTTCTTTCTGAAATTTTAAGTCAAAATATTATTCTGCTTTCACCGGATTCCAAACTCTCTTATTTTCTGCTTCTCCTAAATTAGATGAGCTTTGTGGCTTGATAGCCATTGCTGATACAGTGAAGCCTGAAGCAGAACTGGCTGTCCATATTCTGAAATCTATGGGCTTAGAAGTAGTTCTGATGACTGGAGACAACAGTAAAACAGCTAGATCTATTGCTTCTCAGGTAATTGGTTTACTTAATTGTTGGGGTGGGGGTATGTGGTAACTTCTAATGCTTTACACACATTTTATTTCTTGCCTTCAGATGCTAAGAAATTCACAGTACCTATTATTTTCATTACATTGAGTAGTCCTATCTGGTTCCTTAAGGAAGAATTAGCATGCTATGCTGGAAGGACTTTGGGCTTTGTGTGTTACTAGTCTAAGTAAAAAAGTATTTGCTTAGCTCATGGGATTCTTGAGTGACACTGTGCATCAGTTTCTGTTGATGCTTCCTTTTAAAAATGTTGCTCATATTCTACACCAGTGTTGCCAGCCTAAGCCGGGCTCTCGTGATCTCATGCCTGAAATACGGCAGTAGCTCCACACACGTCCCTCTCTAGTCCACCCTGAAAGCCATTGATGGAACCATTTTCTTAAGGCACCACCTTGATATGCCATTTTTCTGCTCCTGACTCCCACATTTGCCTTACCTCCAAAATTTTTCAATCTTTTCTACTTTGGAATGCCTTCTCCCCTCTTCTAGTAAATAACATGAGAAATATATGAATACACTCTTGCATAAAAAATACAGAAAGATATAAAGTAAAATGTTTGTCACCCTTTTCCCATGCTTCCTATCTCGTCCTAACCCCCTCCCCCCATTTTTCATATGCATGTATGTTCATATACAAATGCATAGTTCTGGTATTTTCAACATCAATTGGACCATTTTGTACAGATTGTTTAGTAGTTTGCTTTTTTTTTTTTTTAACATAACAATATGCCTTGGAGCTTTGTCCATGTCTGAACATATAAAGTTATTCTATTCTTTCTATACTGCTGCCTGAAAGTCCATGGTATGGATGTATAATAATTTATTTAATCATTGTCCTAATGATGGACATTTAGGCAGTTTTAAAAATTTAGTAGTTGCAAACAGGGCAATAATGACATCCTTGGATGTGTGTCTTTTTGTATATGTATAAGTCTGCTTAAAATGTAGCTAGAAGTGGAATTGCTAGACCAAATGATGTGCACACTTTAATAGATGCTGCCAAATGCCCTCCAAAAAAACAGTATAATTTACACATCCACGAACGGCGTGTGAGAGAGCTCATTTCTCCACATCCTTGCTATCACTGGATATTATCAGTCTTTTAAAATGTGGACATCTGGTGGTTGAAAAATGATGGTTCATTATTGCTTAGTTATGTTTCAGGTATTCAGTATCATTTCTTGAAACAAATTGAGTTTATTTTTCTCATGTAGGTTGGCATTTCTAAAGTTTTTGCAGAAGTTCTACCTTCCCACAAGGTTGCTAAAGTGAAGCAACTTCAAGAGGAGGGGAAACGGGTAGCAATGGTCGGAGATGGAATCAATGACTCCCCAGCTCTGGCAATGGCTAATGTTGGAATTGCCATTGGCACAGGCACAGATGTAGCCATTGAAGCAGCCGATGTGGTTTTAATAAGGGTAAGTCGTGTATTCTGATCTCTGAGGAGTGTGAGACTGCCCTACACCATCAGTGGTAGTGTCATAAAGTATATCTAGCACAACGATGCTGCCCTAATTCCCATGTTCCCAACCATCGAGACTGTGAGAATCTGGGGTGGCAGTATGGGAAGTCTTACTAGTTACTTCCTGACTTTCTCAACCCAGCTAAGCAAGTGATGAGAATTACAAGCCTCTGTTACATAAAAAATAAATTAAATTTAAAAAAAGAGTTACAAGGGCTGGCCCGGTGGCGCACTGCGCTAGTGCGCCGCTTGGGGAGTGCGGCGGCGCTCCCGCCGAGGGTTCGGATCCCACATACAGACCAGTTCCCGCTCACTGGCTGAGCGAGGCATGGGGGCAGCGCCGAGGGTTGCGGTCCCGTTGCCGGTCCCAGTCCGGTACGGGGGCGACACTGAGGGTTGCGACCCATTGCCGGGCACGAAAAAAAAAAAAAAAAAAAAAAAAAAAAAAAAAAAAGAGTTACAAGCTTCTGAAGGGAAGAATAAGATTTAGGAATGTATTTATAATAAAATTATCTTTGACAAATATTTGCTGAGATTTAATCCCTGTTCCAGCATACAACCCTAAAAGTGTTTTCAGAACCCTGAGAAAAATTTTCTGAAAATCATCTTCCAAAGCTGACTCTAGGTTTTAGCAATAGCTGAGATACATAGTTAATTCACATATTACTTGAAAGTGTACATAATCTTCAATATGCAGAGTATCAAATGCAAAAGTTACTAGTTAATTTAGCCTTTTACTAATATCATAAATATTTCTGTTCTCAGAATGATCTTCTGGATGTAGTGGCAAGTATTGACTTATCAAGGAAGACAGTCAAGAGGATTCGGATAAATTTTGTCTTTGCTCTAATTTATAATCTGGTTGGAATTCCCATAGCTGCTGGTATGTGACTTAACTAGTATGGCTTTTTCCACTGAAGTTATTAGAGACCTACCATATTGGAAGTTTCAGTTTTCTTATTATTAGCTTTGAGCTTAGTTTTTATATGTAGACTGCTGGTGTAGTGACAGGTAATGTTAAAATCAATAATTTTAATTTTCAGCAGTGTTCATGTATGAGCATCCTGCCGGGTTTCTTTTCTTTTTTTCTCCAACTTTATATTTATAAACTTACATAAACATTGGAAAAAATGGTACATTGGAAAATCTGTATACCCTTCACCTGAACTCACCAGTTGATAATATTCTGCCACGTTGTTCCATATACTTGCACACACATTTGTATCTACTTATGTAATCATTTTTTTTTTTTTTTGCTGAAGAGAAAAAATTTACCTTTAATCTCACTACCCAAACACAATCACTGTTAGTGTTCAGTATATCTCCTTCCAGTTTTTTTATTCTGCATCAGTTTTTGTCTTGTTAAGTAGTTGTGATTATAGCATACTGAGAATTTTCTGCTCTTCACTTAATATTCTATTATATTCAACAGGTATTTTTCTTAGGTTGATAGAGCAGATGAGAGAGATATTGAGCAAAGGAATATGACCAAGAAAAAGCAACTTAGAATTGTTGGGCTGGCCCGGTGGCGCATTCGGTAGAGTGCGGCGCTCCCGCCGAGGGTTCGGATCCCATATAGAGACCAGTCAGCTCACTGGTTGAGCGCGGTGCGGGCGTGACACCGAGGGTTGCGATCCCATTACCGGTCACAAAAAAAGACAAAAAGGAAAAAAAAAAAAAAGAAGAATTGTTGAATATGCATATGAGAATCTCCTGAATTTAGGGACATGGTAGGAGTTAGTAATGACAGAAGAGAAATAACTATCACTTTCTTCTTGTTCTCTCTGGCTTGAGAGCCAAAGAAAGACATGAAATGACATGAGAACAATTATAAAGCAGTTTATCAAGAAGGACACAGAGGCTGAGAGGACAAAAAATAAGAGAACAATCTAAGTCCCGTAAGATTAATTTGTGGAGCAAGTGATTTTTAAAAATTCTACAAGTAATATATGATTACTGTAGAAGAGATAGAAAAATACAAATAAGCACATTAAAAATTTAAAAGTACAATAAATCTATTTCATTCCCATCATATGAGCAATATTAAAATATATGCCCAAAACAAGTGTGGATGACTTTGTAGAACATGAACTCTGTACGCTATTGGTGGGATTGTAAGCTAGTATAGCCACTTTGGAGAACAACTGAGGAACATCCACCTAAAGTTGAAGATGTGCCCGTGTTACTACCCAGCAGTTTTACCCCTAGATATATAGCCTAGAGAGATTCTCAAACACAGGAACAGGGAGATAAGTACAAGAATATTCACAGTAACACTCTGTCAATGACAAATTGGCAACAAAATAAATTGCCATCAAGAGGATAAAATGCTGAAGAAATATCAAACAGAAATGATTTCTATGTATGTTTTAAAAACACATTGATAATCTGTTTAGTACTGTCTAACTAATCCAAACTTGTTTCCTAGGAGTTTTTATGCCCATTGGTTTGGTTTTGCAGCCCTGGATGGGATCCGCAGCAATGGCTGCTTCATCTGTTTCTGTAGTACTTTCTTCTCTCTTCCTTAAACTGTAAGTACAATGGCTTGCTCATGTTTGTGTTTCATATTCCTTTTATATCCATAGTTAGTCTTGGTAGGTTTTATTGTGTTGATCAATGATAAGCCCAAACGGTTCTTAGTAATAAGAATTATTGTTAGCTAATAATTAATAATAATTACCTATGTAATTCGCACTTCATGTAGTTTATGTATAGCAACCACAAGCACTCAGTGGGGTAAAATCTAGTACACTGGCTCTGAGAAGTAGGATTTCTGATCATGTGACTGACTCCACACAATTCATTTTGAGCTACTTTCCCCGCAGTGACCACCTTTGTGCATTTTATATCAGTTAAATCACCTGCTTTCATTTGTTCTGAGTAACAAGCATCTAGTCCACATTTGGTTATTTCAAACTAGTGTGTGTGTTTGCATGTATTCAGTTACAGAAAACCAAGTTATGAGAATTATGAAGTGCATGCCCGGAGCCAGATAGGACAGAAGAGTCCTTCAGAAATCAGCGTTCATGTTGGAATAGATGACACCTCAAGAAACTCTCCTAAATTGGGTTTGCTGGACCGGATTGTTAATTACAGCAGAGCCTCCATAAACTCACTGTTGTCTGATAAACGTTCCCTAAACAGTGTTGTTACCAGTGAACCTGACAAGCACTCCCTCCTGGTGGGAGACTTCAGGGAAGATGATGACACCGCATTGTAAAAGGCCGCTGAGAGCACTGCTAGTTTAACTTCTTATGCACTGACACAGTATTCATGAAGTCACCTTAGCTTTTCAAAATATTGTTGAAGAATTTTATGTTGGTCTTACGCTCTTATATTAGGGATTCTATTTGAGTTGCATTTGTCTAATGGCAAAAATATCTTTTTCCGGGCATCAGCTCTGAACCTAGCTTTATTTAAACTGAATTTCTTGTACTTTTTGTTTTCACTAGCAACAGATAAGGTAGAGCAGTGAGATTTACAACAAATCCTACAATTAGAAATTGCTGAATTGCTGCTAAGTGATAGATATTTTTTTTATTTGACCCCCCCCCCAAAAAAAAAGCCCAAAAAGAGGATAATTAAAAATTTAAAGATTTGAGAGCATGACCTTTGATCCTGTATCCCTGCCCCATTGGGGAGCAATGACTTTCAAATCATTGTATAAAGCATGTAGTTTTAGAAGGGAAACAGTTGAAACTGTTCAAAAATAGATGTGCCTTATTTATTGCAGGCTTTCTTTCCCCTCTGCTCTCCCCACATCCTTGTCCTTGCAGTTGCTTTCTTAGATGCTCCAGTGTGTCTTTTATCTTCTTTCGAGTGAGCCAAGTTTAGGTGGTTTTTCATTGATAAAAATAACTGGCAAAAACTTTTCCAATATCTTGTTCCCTTTTTTTTGTAGCTCAAAAGACATTAAGGGTCTGCAGGGTTCCCTGCCTCACATCTTTCCATTGCTGTAAAAAATATATTAATTCTTCCTTCAACCTCACTAACTCTGTGCTAGATTTCAATTCACTCCTGCTGAGTTGATCTGTAAGTTATTCTTAGTGCAGTCTATCAGTATCAGTCCAGAAACTTAACACTTTGAGTCTCTTCTACTCAAAAGATTTTCAGAGATTAACACTATCTTTAACATATATGGGTCATATAAAATTACCTGGATTCACTAAATTTGTCTTTTTTTGGATACAATACAATCACTTTGCTAATATAAATAATTTAATAATAGATTTTAACTATCTTTTAGTATTCCAGATAATCTCTCAAAATGATTTTAAAATAATGTTATTACACAAATCTGCCTTTACCAAAAAATACAGTAAATTGTAATACAGAAATTAGAATTTCCGTAAGTTATGATACCTTTTGGCCAAATATATACTTTTCTCTAGTTTAAAACATTTGCACTTGCCTAGTTTGTATGGTTGGCAAATTAAGGGGCTTGTTCCCTTTGCCACATGGATTTACAAATTCCCCTGTGAGTGTCTGGGAGCTAATACACTGGTCAGAGATCTGGTACTTGTATGACTATTTAAATTTCCTTGTTAATTGCAAGATGGATTTCATATGCAGAATATGTAAATGAAGAGAACTCATAAGTAAATTCCTAATATTTTGTTTCCATTGCCATAGGTAAAGCAGCTAGCACAATGCCTGGCACATAGGATTTGTACTCAGTGAATGTTAGTTATTTTCTCCCCTTGAGGTTGGTAATAAAAATAAAAAATCATTTTTATAGAACAGAGTCCAAAATCAGGTTGGGGTGGGGGATGAGGTTCTTTTTCTCCTAACCCCTGTCTATTTTATCCTTTGATACACACACACACACACACACACACACACACACACACGTTTACAACATTGTTCTGTGCTGTCTTTTCAGATCTGGAAAAGATCTAATTTCTATCTCAGCTAACTTAAAGAGAGAGCTGGAACTTGTGATCTTTTGATGAAGGTGCTATTAATCTAGAACGGCAAACTCATTTTAATGAAATATGAATGAGTCTGTATGCTTAGGCTCTTTTTTTAGACCAATGCCTATGCCATCTTCCATGCTTCTAGTCTGAGTTTTAATATTTGTTTCTTATTTTAATTCCAGTGGCCCAGCGTAACACAACTTGTTTCTTCTAGAAGAAACAGCTGATATGACAAATGTATAATAGATTTTTCTCACTTTAGAGCCAAATTGAAAAAAGAAACATGTCTCTCTCTCTCTCTCCCTCTCTCTCTAGCAATTGAACATAGCCAGTTACTATTTTTATTATTATGTGTCTGTTTGAGTTGTCCTCCTGCCCTCACGTGTGGGAGTAGCAGCTTATAGTCTGGGAATAATCAAGGATATAATTTCAGCTCTTACTACAAGAACAGAAAACATGCTGTTTAGAAAGAGTCCTGCTTTAAATATCTGTAGCCACATTTGAATTCTCTGCCACAAGTGTCTTTTGCAATCTTGAACTCCCATTAGCTTCAGAGAGAAGCTGTATTCATAGGAGAGAGGTGATTTATGGAAGGATCAAAAACATTGCTTGCAGTTAGTAACTAGCTTTAAGTAACTAGCTACTAGTGAGAACAAATTTTATAAATGTGTTTGTATGTGTATATGTTTATTCACATACATACACACACATATATATGTACACACATATTGATACACACATATAGAAGGAAGATGGTTTTTATTTGAATTTGATATTTGAATATTTGAAGTTCTTTATTTGTATTTCCTTTATCACTCTTCTGTATTCACTCAGCAACCATGCCCTGAGTCTTCAGATAACAAGGACATTGTGATATCCAGTACTGGTTCAGACTCAACCATGGGGCACCATTAACTTAAATATCCAAAGATGCCTTTTGAATTTCAAAGATTAAAATACAACTAGCTTATTTAGTATTGTAGTCTAAAGAAGTATGGTTGTCCCTTGTGAAAATAGAAATGTTATTTTTCCAACTTTAGTATCAACATTTTAGAATGTTAAATTTGATGCCTTGTGAGCAAATTTTATATTGTGCTTTAATTTTTTAAAAAATTCTTTATTCAGATGTACATGTTTAAAATAGCACCATAGATAAAATGTTTCCAGAAAATCATGCATATCTTTTCTGTACACAGCTTAAGATAAAAAATGTATGTTAGAAAATTTTTTCCATTATTTGTGGATCTTGCTTTAAAATAATTTTTCTTAATATTTATTTTACTCTATTTTGTTATTTGCTTTGGGTGAGGCATCTGGTTACTAGTTATTTTTAAAAGAATAAAGACATTTCTGGAATCACTCTCTTTGGGTTTTTGATTTGTTTTATTTCTTTTCTATATTTAAAGAACAAAAGTATTATTTTACCAAAATATAAAAAAATATATAGATTCATGTCAAATTATCCTATTTTTATACTAACTCTCTGCAGTTCCTCAATCTGGTCTGAATAACCAGATAATGGACAAAGCATGAATTCTTGTTCTTCAATAAAAAGAGCTTCTTTAATGGCATTGATAATAAATGCCTTTTGTAGCCAAAACCAGGCGTCTCAGCCTTATGTTTTTAGTTAAAGAGATGTTCAGCTAAACGTTGTTAAACATTGATTGGAACCCAAAACAGCAATGGACGATGTTGTGCAATATTCATCTACAGTGTCAAGATACTCAATAGTTTGTTTTTCCATAAGCATGCAATTGATCACATTTCTGCCAAGGATGTGCCTTCAACTTTATAATTATAGGGTTGTAAAAAAATTTTTTGTCAGTGTCTTTTTTGTTAAATCATCCAACCCCTTCTACCAGCAGTTCCAAACTATGGTTGTTGTGTTTTTAGTTTAGTTTTTTTTTTTTTTTTCTCAACTGTTAATCTACAATGGGACAGGATTGGAGACAGCACCATGCATTCAGTAAGGGTGAGAGGGAAGAAATCTATTTTCCTTCAGACTCTACTCCACCTACCATATAATTTAGAGAGGATGAGAAACAAAGGAATATAACTGTCCTCCTTTCCTTTGTAATCTCTAATACAGTACATTCTTGATAGAGTGTCTACCCCAAATGAGCTAAACAGAGAAAAGAGCTTTTCTTGCCTTTGTGGAGCCCTATAAGCGTATTTGAAGATCCTGCCCAAGATACATTCCCATACCAAACACTCCTTTGAGTTAAGGAAAAGGTTTTAAACTTATTTGTAAGGAAAAACTCATTTCCGTTTCCCCCCAAATCCTTGGGATTACCCAGGGTGATGAGATAGGATTGGAAATGGGAACATGAGTAAAAACCCGGAAATGTCCATTCAGCTGGCCACCCTCCCTTTTCTGTTGGTGTCCTGACTAACCTCAGAAGAGGATGTGCAGTGATAGCAACATCCCAGGTATATATACACGATGGACTACTACTCAGCCATACAAAAGAATGAAATTTTACCATTTGCAACAACATGGATGAGCCTGGAGAAAATTATGCTAAGTGAAATACCCAGGTACAGAAAGAGAAATACCACATGTTCTCACCCATAAGTGGGAACTGAATCCATAAATAAATGAACAATAAAAAGAGGCAGAAAAAAACCCCAACAATCACTGTCATACATTGAACTTTTAGAAAACAAAGTGGAGAAGGGGAGGGAGGGGAAGAGGGAGGGCGGCTAATGAGGAATTGGTCAACGGACACAAGGAATGATTGTGTATTGTAATGATGAATAAGCTAACTATCCTGATCTAACCACCAATTGTGTTGCACACAATTATTGAAAATCAACGTTGTAGCCCACATGTATGTATAATAAAAAATAATAATAAAAAAAGTGAACAAAAAACCTTCCAGATCCACAAAACAAAACAACAAATCATAAACTTTCCTGTTGAGGAATGCTTGCTAGGTTAAGGCATTGAAAGCCCTGCTAGAATTCAAATAGAGACAAAAGAAATAGAGCTGCCTCTTTCACAAATTTGACTAGGGCCAGTCAGCCCTTCTTGCTTAACAGCTTCATCTTCATAGGTGTGAACACTAGTTGCAGAAATGAATTGCAAGTGACAGACTAAAGGCAAGGCTCTTGAGGGCAAGGTGTAAGTGAAGTTGTTAGTAGAAAGAGGGTCTCATGCAGTTTAAGAAGTCTGAAAACTTCCATACAGTCATTCCTCTCTCTGGAAGAGTTTGAAATAGGCTTAGTAGTCCTTGGCATACTGTACCTATTGCCCTCAAGTAACCCCAAGCCTTTCATTGTCAGTACCCTCTCCTGCTCCCCAAGCCTGGTTTATAAACTGAAGTGCTGCCATTACTTCAGAATTACTTGCTTGACCTCACCCAGTCAAAACTCCAGTTTTTTCATTGCGGTTATTATTGCCAAGTATAGGACAAAAACTGAAAAACTCAATTCATCCTAAAGTGCTAATGACATTTAGATCTTGACAGAGGTATTTGCAATAATTGGAAAGGAGTGCTTTCCAATACAAATGACTTTATAACTATTGAAATGAAAAACATAGGCCATTATGGAAGAGGTTATTTGGGGGCAAGTAGACCCCAGGATCAGCTCTCCTAAGCTGTTCTTCTTTGCAGCTTTTTGCTTTTTACCTTCTACTTTTGTATCCATGATTTCTTTAATGCCACCACATCCCCATAGTGATGGAAAGAACATCAATTTTGGAGTCCACCAGACCTATTTGCAAAACACGAATTCTGAGTGGGCGGAAGAGGAAGAAAGGTCACAAGTTTTGTTTTAGAGATAATTTTGATATATTAGGTATTCAGGAGGAGATGTCAAGTTGGTAACTGAATATATGAAATTCAATTTCAGGGAAAATGTCTAGGCTGAAATGGTAAATTTGGGTGTTTCAAAAATGCAAAACTTTTCAATTTAAATAGGTGAGATTTTATTTCTCATATGCCAAAACACTTTCTGATATCTTTTGTTATCCTCACAAAAAATAATCCTTATCATCTGCAGTTTATAGCTAAAGTAAACAATGTTTCTTGGTTCATACTCATAGATGATGTGATGACTTTGTACTGTGCCAACTTTGGTAAACTGGAACTATATTTAGCAAAATTCCCTTCCTGTATGGATCAGGTTAGGATTAGCCACAAAAGACATTTTACCTGAGAGTTGAGAGGCAGAAGTGAACCTGCAGCCAGACATTTTTTTTTTTTTTTTTTTTACTCTCAGAAAGTTGGTGCGAAGCCCCAGACACCATGGTAGCTTGCTCATGTAGTTGCTGACTTCCTGGCTCACCTTGCTGGTGGGGACAGCACCTGAACCTGCAGCTTGTTAGCTACCACCAAACCTCCCCTATTTCAGCTTCTCTAAGACCAGAACCAAGTGCAAAGTGCAGTTTTATGATAAAGGCTGCCAGTTTCTCCTATGGTCACCCACGGCATTGAGATTGGAGAAGTGAGAGACAGACATGGGTTCTGTTTGTCCTCCTGGGTTCCAGTTGTCCTCATGGGTTTCAGTTTGTCCTCACAGGTTGCCCAGCTTGTCCTTGCTCACATTAACAACCAGCTTTTCTCTCTGACTGCCATTCTGGCTGAACTAAAGCCACTGCAGACTCAACACTAGATTCAGAGGCAACAACCTGCATCAATTGCTCCACCAGCTCTGCAGCTGTGTGAGGTCTGACCCCTATAATAAATCCCTTATTCTATATCGCTTACAGAAGTTGTGCTTCTCTGATTGAATGCTAACTGATATTGATGGAGAAAACATGGGTAATGAGAAGTAAAGTGACTTAAGAGACCGTAGGGAAAGTGAAGGAAAATGGTCAGGGCCCCTTAGATATTCAGTTTTGTTGAACATTTGCTGTAAATATGCGCATGTGCCCAGCTGTTGCTTGGTTATTGTCTAATGTAATTGCGCATGTGCATCCAGGTGTTCTGGGCTATGGACTTAAGTATAAAGGACGAGTGGCTCTGATCCACAGTGCTCCCCGCCCCTGGGATGCCCCTGAGAGGGCTATGGGGAGGCCGCTACTGCTGCTGGAGGCTGTTGCTGCCATTGCCCCCAGGATGCCCCAAGAGGCCACTGATGCTGCTGCTGCTGCTATAAGCTGCTGCTGAGGACTGAGCTCATGATGTCTGCCAACACCTCCTGGGATTTTTCCCAAATTACCTAGCGTGGGCCCGTGTGTGAGGGGTTTATGACCTGGCCTGGCATGTGAGGGGTCTGGTGACACAGTCTGTACAATGGGTTTGAAGGGTCTGAGCCCTAGCCCTGACAATACAAGTGGAAATTTAGCATAACTGAAATAATGAAACATTTTGGCTTTAGTTATGAAATGCCTAGCCATACAACTAGCGTAGCTATTGCCTCAAGCTGACAACTGGCGTAGTTGTGTAGCTTTATAATTGGTGTAGTTGGCAGGATTCCAGGCAGGTAGAAGAGCCTGGCAGTTGGCGTGGGTAGGATGCCAAGCAGGTAAAGTAGCAGAAAGTCCCTTGGGAGGGGAGGAAATGTGGCTACCCTTGGGTATGTGATGCCCGGTGGCTGCTTTCCTATTGACTGGGGTCTGGCTGTTGCTCTCTGTACTGCGAGCCAACATAGACCAGAAACCCCATGAAGCAGCACAGCTTTAAGACTTGCAGCAGAAAGCAAACAGGTTAGAAACAGGAGTACATGCCCTGGAGGCTGAAGTATAGCAACAGGTCACTTCTGCTTCTGACACCGGGGACAGTGACGAACCTGATGGTGAGTTGGGGGAGACTGTGTGTCTCCTGGAATGACCTGCTCATCAGAAAGTGAAGCATGAGCAGCCTATGGGACTGGGTGGACCAGTAGGCAACTCACAGGTGGCCCAATTCACTACCTATGTCCCATATACCCAGGTTGAATTGGTTGGCTTGGGGAGACAGTAAAGCAGCAGAAACAGGGAGAGCCCCTGGCTGCTGCAGCTATGGGACCTAGGGGTGGATGGTGTAACGTGCTCTGGAGACGAAGTGGTAGTAAACGCATGTTGTATTTGTCCAGACACAAATGTCTTGCTGGGTGCCACTTAAACCCAAGAAGGCTTGGAGGGTGCCACTTAAACCCAATAGCTCGCCGGGTGCCATAAATCAGAGAAAAGAGTGCTGCATGCAGGTGGGCAGATGACCCAAGGACGGGTGCCCCTGCAGAATTTCAAGTATGTTTTTTTTTTTTTTTTTTTTTTTTTTCCAACTGGCCGCTCCCGGGCTCAGAACCCGTGACCTTGGTGTTATAAGGCTGTGCTCTAACCAACTGAGATAACCGGCCAGCCCTTCAAGTATGTTTTTACCTGGTAAAGTTAGCCTCCATTACCACGCACCTGTCTCTGTGGCAGCGGTAACAGAATAGCCACAGATATGCATGGGGCAGGGCAGCCAATACTCGATGAAATGGGCAAATGCAGCTGTTAGAACTGTGTGAGGTGAATGCTGGAGAACTGCCTGAGACTGTGAATAAATGGCAAACATATGCTGAGCAGGTTTGAGAGCCAGGGATGAGGCAGCTACATGCTAATAGCCAAGACAATGGGAGAAAGGCCTTGAAGGCATTTCAGAAGTTTAGGAGAGTGCCCTTCCCATCATAGGCCCAGAGGCCTAAGAGAACTGAGTTTCTCCAGAGGACAGACCTGGGGTTCTGCTGCCCTCAGGAAACTGCTCCCTGCATCCCAGCCACTCTGGCTGGAGTAGCCCTGCCTCAGGCGGCCCCAAGTGTGATTCGTGCAGGTGCCCCGGAGAGCACAAGCTGGAAACCTTTGTGGCATTCACATTGTGTTGAGTTTGCAGGCCAGCAGAACATGAGAGCTGTGGAGGCATGGCAGCCTCCCCCCAGACTTCAGTATAGAAGGCAGAAACCTGCTGCAGGGTGGAGCCGCTGCAGAGGTCATCTACTGAAGCAATATAGAGCAGAAAAGTGGGGACAGAGCCCCCACAGAGAATCCCCACTTGGGAAATGTCTAGTGGAGCCAGGACAGTGGGACTGCCACAAGGAGCCCAGAACTGAGAAGCTGCTGGCAACATGCAGTGCTGGCTTGGAAAAGCAGCAGGCACCAGGGCAGCTCAATGGCCTGCACCTGGCAGAGCTGTAGGAACGAGGCTGCCCAATGCTTTGGGGGCCCAGATGCCCCAGTGTGCTTAATGTTTGCCCTGTTTGGGTACCAGATTTGTTTCGGGCCTGTTTTTCCTCTTTCCTGGCCTATTCCTTCCTTTTGGGATGGGAATGTGTACCCAATGTCTGTCCCACCACTGTATCTTGGAAGTAGATAAACTTTTTGATTTTTACAGGTACACAGCTGGAAGGAGTTTTGCTTTTAGTCTCAGGTGAGACTTTGGACTTTTCAGTTGGTGCTGCAACAAGCTAAAGACTTGGGACTGTTGGGATGGAATATGTAATATATGAATGCAAGGGTCAGTTATCCTTGCTAAGGGAGCGTTGCAGAAGATTCTGAATGTGTAGATTGTACAGTGAGGGACTTTGAAGGGGTAGATTATAGGGAAATTGAAGGAAAATGGTCAGGGCCCCTCAGATAGATGTTCAGAATCTTGCTGAGCATTTGATGTAAATATGCACATGTGCCCAGGTCTTCCTTGGTTATTGTCTAATATAATTGCGCATGTGCACCCAGGTGTCCTGGGTTATCGACATAAGTATAAAGGACGAGTGGCTCTGATCCACAGTGCCTCCCCACCCCCAGGATGCCCCTGGGGGGCTACAAGGAGGCCACTACTGCTGCTGGAGGCTGTTGCTGCAAGCTGTTGTTGTCAGTGTACCCAGGATGCCCTGAGAGTCCACCACCATTGCTGCTTCTGCTGCTACAGCTGCTGTAAGCTGCTGCTGTTACTGCTGAGGACTGAACTCATGTCATCTGGCAATGGCTCCCAGTATCTTTCCCAATTACCTAGCATGGACATGTGTGTGAAGGGTCTATGACCCAGCCTGGCATGTGACGGATCTGTGACCCAGTCTGTACAATGGGTTTGAAGAGTCTGAGCCCTAGCCCTGACAATACAAATGGAAACTTAGTGTAACTAAAATAATGAAACATTTTGGCTGGTCATATAATTAGCCTAGCCATACAATTAGCATAGCTGTTGCCTCAACCCGGCAACTGACCTAGTCGTGTAGCTTTACAGAGACTCAGTGAGAAAAGCTCAAACCAGATGTGGCCTGCTCAGTGTTTCTACTGGATTAAGTAAAAAATCAGGATCTGGTGGTTAGAAATAACAGTAATGGTAAATGATATGTTCACCCAAGGCTGCTGGTTGCCCTGATTACACAGGGCCAGAGGCCCATTACTTTCCACAAGCAGCTCTAGAGACTATGTGCATAGTCACATTTTTCTCAAGCACCACAGGCTCCAGAGTGGCTTGAGGGCTGAAGTTTTTTGGCTGTAGATAAAGTTTGTGAAACTAGTGTGAAGGAAGAAGCTAATCTTAGGGAGAAAGAATCCAGAGATCATTCTATTTAAGCTGCCATTGGAAGACTTCAACATTTGTACTCGTAAATGACATTTAAATAAGTACACAGATGATTTCTTACTGTTTTACTCTTTTCAAATGAAGCCATGCGTAATTCAACACTTAGAGATAGCCACAGTAACATTGTGGTATGTGTCCTTTCAGTTTTTTCCTTTGCACACATATAAAGCTAAACAGAATTTTTTTTTTAACTAAAAGTTGACAATTTTATTTTCACATTTCATAATATAAATGAAATCTGCACTTTTTTTGGTCCCATTTCTCCCTTCTGAAACTATTCTTTCTTTCATAGGAATGGGGAGAAATTCTTCCTTGTCACGCTGTTAGAAAACACCCAGAGTCACAGCACCATGATCTCCTGGTGAATTAGAACAAGTAGTATAAAGCTGATATAAAAAGGCCTCCCCTCTATCCTTATCTGCCTGGTTGAGTCATTCCTGGCTGAGTGAGTGCAATCATGGGATGGGTGGGAGGTCTCATCACTGGGGGCCCAGGTATCATTGACATGTGAACTCCCATAGGTGACCTCATTCCAGGAGCAGGTCCCTCTGGAATCATCTCAGGAGGAGGAAGACCTGGAAGACAGAGGGAGATGGGATCATTGCCCACGCAGCAGGAGGAGAAGCGAATGGAGTAGGAGGTATCTCCTTGTTGAAATATGCAGCTGTTGTTTGGTCAGCCAGGCTCTGAACCTGCTATTCTATCCATTTCTGATAGTAGTCTTTCACATTCTCTTTGTGTTTTCTTCCACTTAATGTGTCTTTCTCACAGATGGAGTCATGGGTGAGGTATGTAGTAATCAAAATAAAACTTGGGCATGCTGCTCTGCAGGCTGTTGGCCACTCTGTTTTGTGCTGCTTGGAAATCAGAAGTGTAATTAACCTATGGCTGACTGAGTGGGGAGATGAAAATGAGCAGCAACCGATTTTTAACTTCCTGGAGTTAGTCATCCTACCTAAAGATCTTTACCCTCTGAAATTCATTGGCTTAGTTAGCTGTAGCTCTTTGCATTAGAAAAGCAGTTCTAGGCACAAAGTTATTTAAAAAGGAATTCAACTTTTAGAGACAAAGCCAAAATATTTCCCTAAGAAAACAAATTGGTAAGCATCCAACAAGCTATGAAGGTGCAGATAATGCTGTGCCCCTCTTCTGCGGCCATGGGGATATGCAGGAGCTAGTGGTTGAGATGAGTTTAAGACAAAGCACAGAAACTTCTGTCAACTTCTTCTTGGGAAGAAAGGGATCTCTGCTCAAGCTATGTGCTTTTACCATTCGTCTCCACAATGCCTGGTTAGTAAATGTGTCAAGTGGATGACTTTCTAATGGGCTGTTCTACATGTATTGCTTGGCCTTCCTGCTTGCTGCTCCACTGTCGTCATCAACTGAATGCTGCAGGGGCTGTCTGAAAATGACCTGAAGAAGCTCCCTTCTACTAGTCAGCATAATACCCATATATGCCTGCCAACCAGAGACTGCTCCCCAACATGAGAAATGTAGGTGTTTTTTTAGGTTTTTTTTTTACTTTGCTGATTCTAGAAAACAGCCAGGGAAGTAGTAACTGAACTGAGCAAATGAGTTTTTAAAAGAGAAGGACCTATAATTAACAATATTCCTGAAGATGGCAGAATAATGAAATATGTATTAGCTAAATGGCAGAATCCTGAAATCTTCTGGGCTCTTAACATATGATTTGATTGCCAACTGTTTAGGTGGTTTGGTTGAGATCATGGATTCGGTTGAAAATGCCAGAGGAGCCACCCACCACCAGAGCAGGAAACCAGATGAGCACTGGTCTTGCCTGCATGCCACCACTGCTGACCCATGCTACCTGATCCCCAGAGAGGCCAGCCACTGCCTGACCAGGACCAGTTGAGTGCCAGTCCCACCCACATGCTGCTGCTGCTGCTGGCCCATACCACCCTAGCCCCAGAGAGGCCTGCCCACCACCCAAGTGGGATCCGAAGCAGCCCATAACACAGTCAACTGCACTGATACAAGAAGAGTCACCAGCAGAGCCTACAAATACAGTAGGAAGGCTTTCCCCTACTAGCTCACTCCAGAGTAACAGAAGAAACAAGTGCCCTACCAGATAACCATATATCAATGAAAAACTACCAGAACTACAAATAAACAAGAAGATATGACACCACTGAAGGAATATGGTAGTTCTCAAGAACCAGGTCCCATAGAGCAGGAAACCCTTGAAATGTCTGAAAAGGAATTCTGATCTTAAGAAAACTCAAAGAATTAAGAGAAGAATCCATTGGAGAACACAATGAAACAAGAAAAAATATCCAGGATATGAAGGAGGAAATTTACAAAGAGATTAATACCTTAAAAAAGAATGTAGCAGAACTCCTAGAACTGGACTCACTCAATGAAATAAAACACAGAACAGAAAGCTTGAGCAGCAAGATAGAGCAAGCAGAAGAAAGAATTTCAGACCTCAAAGATGGTCTTTCGAAATAACCCAGGCAGGCAAAAAAAAAAAAGAAAAAAAAAGAAAAAAAGAATTTTTTAAAATGAAGAAAATCTAAGAGAGCTAGCAGATAATCTCAAGCACACAAACACCCGAATCATGGGTATTCCAGAGGAGGAGGAGAAAGAAAAGGCATAGGAAACCTATTCAAGGAAATAATAACAGAAAACTTCTCAGGTATAGGGAGAAACACAGACCTTCAGATCCAAGAAGCCTAAAGATCCACAAACAGATTCAATCCAAAAAGATCCTCTCCAAGACATGTTATAGTCAAGCTAACAAAGCTTTAAGACAAAGAAGTATTCTAAAAGCAGCAAGAAAAAAGCATCAAGTCAACTCTAAGGGAGTCCCCATCAGATTAACAGCAGACTTCTCAACTGAAACCCTACAGGCCAGAAGAAATATTTTGATGATATATTCAAAATACTAAAAGAAAAAAACTGCCAGCCAAGAATTCTATATCCAGTAAGGTTATCCTTCAGAAATGAGGGAGAAATAGTGTATTCCCCAGACAGAAAAATTATGGGAATTCACTACCACACAACCAGCCCTGCAAGAAATTCTCAAAGGAGTCCTGCATCCAGAATCTTAAAAATGATAATCACTATCATGAATTCACAAGAAAGAGCAAAACCTGCTGTTAAAACCAAAATATAAACAAGAAAGAAAGAAGCTAAAATGTGTCACCTCAACAATCCGACTAACACTGAAGATGAAAAATAAAAGGGGAAGAAAGGAACAAATGATATTTAAAACATCTAAGTAAAAAGCAATATAATGACAGGAGTAAAGCAATACTTATCAATAACAACTCTAAATGTAAATGGATTAAACTTCCTATTCAAAAGACACAGACTGGTGATTGGATTGAAAAGCTAGACCCAACTATATGTTGTCTTCAAGAGACTCACTTCACCTATTAAGATACACATAGACTAAAAGTGAAAGGATGGAAAAAGATATACCGTGCAAATGGAAGCTAAAAGTGAGCAGATGTAACTATTCTTATATTGGATAAAATAGACTTTAAACCAAGAACCATAAAAAGAAACAAAGAAGGCCATTATATAATTATAAAGGGATCTATCCAGTTAGAGGACATAACAATCATAAATATGTATGCAACCAACACTGGAGCACCCAGATATGTAAAGCGAACACTCTTAGACCTAAAAAGAGAGATAGACCCTAACATGGTAATAGTAGGTGACCCGAACACCCCTCTCTGAGTATGGGACAGATCTTCCAGGCAACAGATCAACAAAGAAACACAGGATTTAAACTACACCTTAGACCAATTTGACCTGGTGGACATCTACAGAACATTTCATCCAATAACTAGAGAATACACATTCTTCTCAGCAGCACATGGAACGTTCTCCAGGGTAGACCACATTTTAGCTCACAAATCAAGTCTCAGCAAATTTTTAAAAATTGAAATCATTCCAAGTATCTTTTCAGACCACAATGGATTAGAACTGGAAATCAATAATAAGCAAAATTCTGGAAACTATACAAGTACATGGAAACTAAACAACAGAATCCTGAACGACCTATGGGTCCAAGAAGAAATTAAACAGGACATCAAAAAATTTCTTAAAACTAATGAAAATAAACATACATCATACCAAAACCTGTGGGATGCTGCAAAAGCAGTACTAAGAGAGAAGTTTATTGCAATAAATGCTTACATCAAAAGAATGGAAAGACTCCAAATAAATTACCTAACACTACACCTCAAAGAACTAGAAAAACAACAACAATCCAATTCCAAAAGTAGTAGAGAGAAAGAAATACTTAAGATCAGAGCAGAACTAAATGAAATAGAGACCCAAAAAATGATACAAAGATCAGTAAAATGAAAAGTCAGTTGAGAAGAAAAATAAAATAGACAAACCATTAGCTAGGTTAATGAGAGAGAGAGAGAGAGAGAGAGAGAGAGAGAGAGACCCAAATAACAAAAATTAGAAATGAAAAAGGATACAATACAAAAAATCATTAGAAACTATTATAAACAACTATATGCCAGCAAATTTGAAAACCTGGAGGAAATAGATAAATTTCTGGACACATATAAGACTTAACCAAGAAGACATAGAAAACCTGAATCACAAGCAATCAGCAATCTCCCAACAAAGAAAAGCCCAGGACCAGAAAGTTTTACTGCTGAATTCTACCAAACCTATAAAGAGGAATTAATACCAATTCTCTTCAAACTACTCCAAAAAAATGAAACAGAGGCCACTTTCCCAAACACATTCTATAAGGCCAGCATCACCTTTATACCAAAACCAGACAAAGATACAACAAAAAAGAAACCTACAGACCAATATCTCTGATGAACATAGATGCAAAAATCCTCAATAAAATTCTAGCAGAGAACAAACCTAAGGATACCAGAGACGACGTGGGGGGAGAGAGGGAGGGGGTTTGGGGAGTGATACGTCAGGTAAAGGACATAAAGAAAAGTTATGATTTGTAATAATGAATATGCTATTAATGAAAAATTTAAAAATGCCAGAGGAAGTTTCTGTTGTTATTACAGTTGTTGTCATTTCTGACAAAGATCAGATTAAAACTACTTTTATCTCCCTTCACCTCTTTTGTGTACCTCTAGCTTTGTTAAGTAGAGTCAAATCTCTGAAACAAAAGAGAATAAGTTCTCCCTACATACCAGCTCTTTTGAAAACTGCTTTTTGTGTTCACCCCACCTCACAGGTCTCTTTTACTGACCGGGTGTGTCCTGTTTCCCTAGTGTTCATCAAGTGATGTGATTGCCATACCCTCTAACATCCTGCCTGGCTTCCTGTAAAGCCCATTTTGTTAAACTCTGTCTTAAAATGTGGCCCTCAAACTATCACGGGCTTACCAATGCCAGGCAGAGTGGCAATTTTCAGTAGCTTTTGAGGGCAACTTTGTCATATTCTGGTTCATGTTGAGTTTTCAATCAGCTAAAACCCATAAGTATTCTTCATGTTGGTTGCTGTTAAGCCAGTTTCCCACAATACTATACTTTTGGGATTGATCTCTTGAAATTAAACACACCATTCATACTTCCATTGTAGCATTTCCCCATTTTTATTATCTATTACCTGTGGAAGGCATAGACTAAATTCTATTAATCTCTAGCATGACCAGCACATATCATGCTGGTCATGCTTGATATGGAAACTTGGAGAGGTGATTGGATTGTCAGACCACGCCCCATGCCATAGTGAATGGATTGAAAATGGTGCTCAGGGGCATGGTTCTGAGGCCTTTAAAGAAGAGAAGAGTCTATCTCTCTCTGTTCTCTCTGCTTCCACCATCTTGCTACATGAGACCCCTGAGTCACTGTCACCACCACCAGATGGACTTTGAACTTCCCAGCCTCAGAAACTATAAGCAATAAATTTTGTTTTTCTTTATAAATCACCCAGTTTCAGGTATTTTGTTATAAGCCACAAAAATGGACTAATACAGTTGGTAAAAATACTTGATATGATTTCAATTTTTTTGAACTTGTTCACTTGTTTTGTGGCGTGATATATGATCAATCCTGGAGTATGTATTATGTGATGATGAAAAGAATGTGTATTCTTCAGCTGTTGGATGAAATGTTCTGTAAATGTCTTTTAGGTCTATCTGGTCTATGGAACCATTTAAATCCTATGTTTCTTTGTTGATTTTCGGTTCTGATGATCTGCACAATGCTGAGAATGAGTTGTTAAAATCCCCAACTATTATTATTGTATTGGCATCTATCTCTCCCTTAAAATCTAATAATATTTGCTTTATATATCTGGATGCTCCAGTGTTGAGTGCATATATATTTATAATTATTACATCTTCTTGGTGTATTTATCCCTTTATCATTATAAAATGCCCTTTCTTATCTCTCTGTACAGATTTTGATATAAAGTTTGCTTTATCTGATATAAGTATAGGTACTCCTGCTTGCTTTTGTTTTCCATCTGCATGGAATATCTTCTTCCATCCCTTCACTTTCAGTATATGTGTGTCTTTGTAGGTAAGGTGTGTTTCTTGTAGGCAGCATATGGATGGATCTTTTTTTTTATACATTCTTTCAGTCTATGTCTTTTAATTGGGGCATTTAATCCAACTACATTCAAAGTTATCATCATTATTATTATTTTTTATTATTTTTTTGGTGGCTGACCAGTAAGGGGAACTGAACCCTTAACCTTGGTGTTACATGGCTGAGCTCTAACAAATTGAGCTAACCAGCTAGCTCCAAGGTTATTATTGATATGTGAGGTCTTTCTCCTGTCATTTTATCAATTGTTTTCAGATTGTTTCGTGTATGCTTTGTTTCTGTCTTCCTCTCTTATTGTTTATCATACCAGTTTGGTGGTTTTCTGTATTGAAAAGGTTTGATCCCTTTCTCTTTCTAATTTGTGTATCTACTCTACTAGTAAGTTTTATATTTTCAGGTGTTTTCATGATGGTTGTTATCATTCTTTCTCTTCTAGATGTAAGACTCTCCTAAGAATTTCTTGTAAGGCTTGTCTGGTGATGATAAATTCCCTTAATTTGTGCTTGTCTGAGAAAGATACTATTTCTCTTTCATTTCTGAAGGATAGTTTTGCCGGGTATAATATTCTTGGCTGGCAGTTTTTTTCTTTCAGTACTTTAAATACATCATCCCATTTTCTCCTGGCCTGTAGGACTTCTGCTGAGAAGTCTGCTGTTATTCTAATGATGGTTTTTTTCTTGCTGTTTTTAGAATTCTTTCTTTGTCCTTAACTTTTGACAATTTGACTACAATGTGTCTTAGAGAGGACCTTTTTGGGTTGAATCTATTTGCAGACCTTTTGAGCTTCCTGGATTTGAATGTTCATATATTTACCAAGACTAGGGAAGTTCTCAGCTATTATTTCATTATATATATTGTCCATACCTTTTCATTTTTTCCTCCTTCTGGAATGCCCATAATTTGAATATTTGTTCACTTAATAGTACCCTGTAAATCTTTTTGGCTTTGTCTATTCTTTTTTATTCCCCCCTTTTTTGTCTTCCTGGATTAGTTCAAAACAGGTGCCTTCATGGTCAGAAATTCTTTCTTCTGCTTGATCTAGTCTGTTGTTATGACTGTCAGATGTATTTTTAATCTCATTCAATAAATTCTTCTATTCCAAGATTTCTGTTTGATTTTTTAATACTATGTACCTCTTTGTTAGATTCCTCATTCAGATAATAAGTTATCTTTTTATTTCATTGAATTTTTTGTCTTTATTCTCTTGCATCTCAGTGAGTTTCCTTAAAATAATTAATTTGAATTTCTTTTCTGGCAAGTCAGTAATTTCTGATTCTTTAGAATCATTTACTGAAGAATTATTGTGTTTCCTTGGTGGTGTCATGTTTTCTTTGTTTCCCTTTGTTGATATTTGTGCACCTGGGGAATAGCTACCTCTTTGTCTTTTGTAGAGTGGCTAGAATGGGGAAAGACTTTCACATGCAAATACATCCTAGGTTGTCAAGTGGGTAGAGTACAATGGCTTTTTTTGGGCAGCTGGCTGATACAGGGATTTGAACCCTTGACCTTAATGTTATCACTACCATGCTCTTACCAACTAAGCTAACTGGCCAGCCCAGAGTACAATGGCTTTGTTCTGGATTGGTGCAGTAGTGTAGACTCTGTGTACTTTCTTTAGCTGTAATCCACTTTTGCTATGTCTGCAAGCGACAGTGGCCTGTTCATGGGAAGTGTGTGGTGGTGGTGGCACAGCTTTGCTGAGGGTGGGCTTGCTGGGTTGGATTTTGGGCCAGGGGTTTGCATGTGCACAGTGTGGGTCAGTCATCTTGGGAGCTGGTTCACTGAGAATAGGGTTGCTAGATTGAACCTCAGGCTGGGGGTGTGGGCGTGTGGCATGTCAGGGTCTCCATGACTGGTTTGCCAGTGGCAGGGTCACTGTGCTCATTTTCTGACCAGGGGTGGGCTCACCAGGGGCACATCAGCCAGGCTGTTTCTCATTTGGATACATGTGCATTTGAGGGCTCAAAGACTCAGGGGTATGACATCTGGGCTGTTTTTCTGAGCCTGGCTAGAGGCACACTGGCTCATCTAGCTAGGTTTGGGTGTGCTGGGGGCTGGTCCACTTCTCTACTTCTTGGGGTCAGGTGTGAGGTCGTGCTTCCCTCGGTGGTTTTGGAGTGGGTTTGCCAAGGGCAGGGCTGCTGAACTGTTTCTCAGGCAGTGGTCGAGGCCACTAGATGGGCTTGCAGAGAAGGAATATGGCCAGCTGCTTCTTTAGCAGTGGACAAGGCCACTAGACAGGCCGGCAGAATGGGGCCTGGCCAAGGGCTTCTAACGTAGTGGGTGAGGCCACTGGTTGGGCCTACAGAGAGGGGGCCAAGCCAGCTGCTTCCCAGTGGGTGGGTGAGGTTTCTAAGTGCATCTACAGAGAGGGGACCTAGCCAGCTGATCTTCGAAGGTGGGTGAGGCCTCAAGGCAGGGCTGCAGAGAAGTGGCCCAGCCAGTTGCTTTTCAGGCAGTGGGCCAGGTTTCTAGGTGGGCTGGCTGAGAGGTGGCCCACTTCTTAGGAAGTAGGCAAGGCCACTACGTGGGACTGTCAAGGTTGAAACCACCTGGCTGCTTCTGGAGAAGGGTGTGGATGTGTTTTATTTCTGCCAACCTGGAGGCGTGTTCATTAGGGTAGGGACTCATGGTCTGTTTTTCCAGGTTGGGAGCTCTGGTGCACAGAACTCTGCCTACTGTTTTGAGTGGGGGGAGTAGGGAGGGACAGGAAGTAGGATGGGCCACCACAGATGGATCTGCCTATCTGATGTCTGGCTGGGGATGTACGGGTGCGTCAGTTCAGCAGGCCTGGGGTTGGCTTCCCAGATGTGCATGACTGGAGTTACAGCCACTCCTCTGCCCAGGCTCGAAGCCACTGGGATCAGGGCATTGTAGCCTCTTGTGAGTGCATTGGGCTGATGGCAGAGCCTTAATGGCAGGAAGCACAGTGACTACTGGTCCCAGGGCAGGGTGTGCTCCCACAGTATCTCTGGTTTCAAGATGGTGGGGGGTGGGGAGTGCACAGTATGTGCTCCTGTTCTGGAGCAATGCAGTGCATGTGTTCTAAGCAGCTCCCCACACTTGGCTCTGGGCTTGCAAAGGCTGTAGAATCCTCCTGCCATAGAAACTGCAGGCCTCTGTGATAAGGATGGGGGTTGGTGTGGGCTCTCTGCCTACCTTTTCCTCACAAGGGAAAGTCCCTCCTGTGGCCATGTGCCTCTCTCTCCTCTCTCTTGCCATCTTGGGCTTTCTTGCTCACCAGAGATTTCCCAGTCTCCTGCTGCACTCCTGTGTTTTCCCATAGATGCTCCACACAACATTTAGCTGCCTATTAGTTGTTCTGGTCCTTTACTGTGGGAGGGACATACTCCAGGCACCTCTTACCCCATCTTCTGGTCTAGGCTTTTTAAGGCTTCAGCTCTGGATTTCAAACTATGAGTGGACAAAGTTAATGAGGTAGAAAAGAAGAATTATCAATACATTTATTTTATTTATTCGAAAAGCTTTTATATAGTTCTTATTTTGTGCCATGTACTGTTCTAAGTACTTGACAAATATTAATGCATTTAATATTCCTAACAACTTTATGCAGTAGGTACAATTATTATCCCCATTTTACAGATGAATAAATTGAGGCTTTGAGAGGTGAAATATTTGCCCAAGACCACGAAGTTAGTAGGCAGCAGACTCAGGAGTTAAACCTTGGCAGTCTGGCTCTAGACCCCATACTCTCAGCCACTGTACTGTGCTGCCTTGAGGCTGCAAGCAGAATTCTAAAACTATCAGTTCAGAGTTGGAAAGGCCATTAATGGACTTTCAGTCCAAACTTCCAACCAATATAGGAATCCCCTCAATCCCCTCCCTGCCCTGCTTGAACATTTCCAGTGCTGGGAGCATAGTATCTCAAAGGCAGATCATTCCAGTATTGACCATCTCTGATTGTTAAGAAGTTTACTTTTAAACTGAGCTGGAGAAGAAAATTACACAGCTTACTTTTGCTGAGCTCATATTATGTTCAAACCATTCTATTTCGCTATATGCAAAGATAAGGAGGACATGTTTCCTGTCCCTTACAGACTCTTAAGAGTCAAACATGCATACAATGGCTACTACACATGGCAGAATGTGGTACATGTTATAAATATGAAAATGAGCTGCAGGAGTACAGAGAAGGCATCGTAAAAAGTGGTAACAACCCAGCTCTATCTTGAAGCTTGAGTAAAATTTCAACAAGCGCAGCTGAGGCAGATGGGCAGGAAAGAAACTTCAAATGAGCATAGAAGTGCCACCTTTCAACTAGCCAAAGACAGCTAAAGACAGCCAGCATGCTCTGAGTCTGCCTTCCTTTGGTTCCCTCGGCTGTTTTGCTTTTTGTATAATGTTTAAGACCACGCTTGGGAGCGCGGCGGCGCTCCCGCCGAGGGGTCGGATCCCACTTCAAATGAGCATAGAAGTGCCACCTTTCAACTAGCCAAAGACAGCTAAAGACAGCCAGCATGCTCTGAGTCTGCCTTCCTTTGGTTCCCTCGGCTGTTTTGCTTTTTGTATAATGTTTAAGACCACGCTTGGGAGCGCGGCGGCGCTCCCGCCGAGGGTTCGGATCCCACATACAGACCAGCCGCTCACTGGCTGAGCGAGGTGCGGGCGCAACACCGAGGTTTGCGATCCGTTGCCGGTCACGAAAAAAGACAAAAAGGCAAAAAAAAAGAAATTAGATTTTACAACTGTTTTGGTATACAGGTAAATATATTAATATTATGTATTTAAACATTTCCTTCAACCCAAGGGCTCATTTTTTTCTTTTGCTTTTAAAGGGAAACAAAACATTTTTATGGGCCCCTAAAAGCATTGCAGGCACTAGGCACTATACCTACTATGCCTAATGAATAAGTAGGCCCTGTTTATTATCTTTATGGCCTTGGGCTATGTACTTAAACTCTGAGAGACTCAGAGTCCTCACCCATAAAATGGGAATAATGCTATAACACCTATACATAGGGTTGTAATAAGGATTAAGTGAGATCTCCCATGACAAAGTAGCAGACAATAAATAGCACCAATAAATATTAGCTGTACATACATAGTTACTGATCAAGGACCTTATACACCTTGCTGATGTGAGAATCACCTAGAATAGTAGCTGAAACAAAGTAGGCACGCAACAAATGTGTATGAAATGAACTAACAAACGAATGCATGAATTTAAAACAGGTATATATTCTCTTACCAGTACTTCAACTATCTTGGCATTCAGCTCTCTCTTAGCCATATTTGGTCTATCCTCTCCAACTTGAAAACATTGGTTGTTGTTGTTTTTTTAATTCATAAGCTACAAATAAAATACAGTTAAGTAGTCTGGGTTTATCTTTGTTATCTTTTAGACATATATCCAGGGGGACCAGATGTTGCAGCCTGCTGCAGCTCAGTTGATGCCTATTATTTTTGGTGCCCCTTTCACTTTCAAAAGTGTCCTGATTTGGTTGATAAATTATGTACGATCATCCTTCTTATGTCACCTTCCTTCTTCTTCTTGTTCAGAACATAATCTAAGAAGTCCTTCCTCTTGTCCCTAATATGTCTTATGAGCCTCAGTTGCATTAATAACACTATTTTTATAGTCATGTGTAATTTTTACATTTATGCTAGGTAATGTGTGCTATAGTTTCTCTCCATTTCTAGAAAAGCCAAAAGGTGATAGGTTTAAATTGCAGAGTCAAGGCTGAAAGATCAGGACTAGGAAAAGCCACTAACCAAACACTTCTATGAAGCACCAAGAGCATAGCAGACTCTCCTTCCCTGGAGACCTTGACAAGTAGGCTCAGCATTCTTCTGCCTTGTGTTAGGCATAGGCCTGCTTCAAAATCTCAGTGACCTCAGGAAGTCCCTTCCAGGTCTGGGATTCTCTAACTACTTTTTAAGGCGAGGTTGCCAACAAAGTTCAGTGGATTATATCTAGGGGTGGGATCAGCAGACGATCCCAGGATGTATTAAGCCATAGAGCAAGAAAATCTTGATCTCTGTTGGGAAAGGAGCAAATGGGTGGCAGTCAGTCTAGGCCCCACTTAGTGGAATTTCAGGATCCCTCTTTCTCAAGCTGGGTTTTCCAACCCTACCTGCAGAAATCAAGGGCAGTGGTAGCCTATGTCCTATTCCGCCTGAGTCCAACTTCTACTCCTCACTTTCCCACCTAAAAGCAGCTGGCCTAGCTTCTGGGATGGGAATGACCAGGGTATCCAGAGCCCCACCTTCTCTGAAAACTCCCTAGTGATTGAGAATTATGTAAACCACTGTTTTCCGTATCAGCCTCTTGTATAACCTTGTTATTTAAGGTCTTCTCAAAGTTATGTCCCTTGTAAGGCAGGAACAGTGGAATAGAACAACAAAGAAGTAATAGATTGGCTAACATCAGGTTACTTCAGGTTAGTTTTTGTTGTAAGGACTAAAGCAGAGGGAACTTCATTATCACGCTGATTGAAACTGGTCTGGGAAATTAGGCTGTTATTTCTCTCTCCTGATTTCTGGAGAGGTCAGATGACAACTCAATTTTAGTTTGGTGATGTGGAACCCCAGCATGAGTGTCTCCATTTTGATTTTTAGTCTGGTTTACTGGGGCCTAGTGCAGGAGCTTACTTCAAAACATGACCTCCTATAATTTTTATTTAACAAGGGTCAAGAAGATCTTTTGTAGCCCTCTCAGCAACACAGACCAGTTTTTCCATGCCACTCTCCACTTGGCTCCACCGCCCCTCAGTTCAGTTTCACTTTTCTCCAGGAGCACAGGGAACTCCATCTGATGGGTATAATATGAGAAGGCTGTGGGCTGGCCAGGAAGCTGGTGGCTCAGCACTCAGCAATAAGATTTTCGCCTGAGTGACTCTGTCAATGATTGAGCCATCAATTGAATTCCAGGTTACAGATGAGGAAGCTGAGGCTGAGACAAGTGTATAACTTGAACACATCTGGTAAATGACAAAGCTGGGATTTGAAGCCAGGCTTTGCTGACTTCAAAATTGAGCCTACTTCAGGTCAGGTCAGCCCAATAACTCCCCCTCCCTACCTTTTCCTTATTTTCCAGGAAAGGAAAGGGTTCAAAAGATCAGGTGCTCCCCCTGGGATTTTTAGACGGGTTTTAGAGAATGCAAAGTCTCCAAGTTTCTTAGGGTCCAAGCAATGTGCAAGTAATTAGCAATCCCTCCTGCTGAGAGATGGAATGGGAAATAACTTGTATTAGGCCTGTGTAAGCTATTAAAAGTTTGGTCCCCTGTTGTCCAGTCTTGTCAAAACAGTCAAAACACAAATCCAACTTTGATGAAACCTTTTCTGTAGATTTCATCCAACAACTGCAGAATATGCATTCTTCTCATCAGCACATGGATCATTCTCCAGTATAGACCACATGGTAGGTCACAAATCAAGTCTCAACAAATTTTAAAAAATTGAAATCATATCAAGTATCTTTTCAGACCACAGTGGAATAAAACTAGAAATCAATAAGTGAAACTTTAGAAACTGTACAAATACATGGAAACTAACAATATGTTCCTGAATGATGAATGGGTCAAAGAAAAAGTTAAGCAGAAAATCAAAAAATTTCTTGAAACAAATGAAAATTGAAGCACATCATTACCAAAACCTCTGGGATACTGCAAAAGCAGTGCTAGGAGGGAAGTTTATTGTAATAATTGCTAACATCAAAAAAACCCAGAAAAGATTTCTAATAAACAGCCTAACGTTGCACCTCAAGGAACTAAAAACAAGAGAACAATCCAACCCCCAAATTAGTAGACAGAAAGAAATAATACATGTCAGAGCAGAACTAAATTGGAGAGACCAAAAAAATGATACAAAAGATTGATGAAAAAAAGTTGGTTTTCTGAGAAGATAAACAAAATTGATGAACCATTAGCTAGACTAAGAAAAAAAGAGAAGACCCAAATAACAAAAATAAGAAATGAAAAAGGAGACAATTGATACCATAAAAATATGAAGAATCATTAGAGAATATTATGAACAACTATATGCCAATAAACTTGAAAATCTGGGTGCAATGGATAAATTTCTGGACACATACCAACTACCAAGAATAAATCAAGAAGAAATAGAAAACCTGAACAGAACAATAATGAGGAACAAGATTGAATCCATAATCAGGAATCTCCAAACAAAGAATGGCTTCACTGCTGAATTCTACCAAACTTTTAAAGAATAATGAATACCAATTCTTCTCAAACTATTTCAAAAAATCAAAGCAAGGAAGTTCTTTCAAATCATTCTATGAGGCCAAAATCAAAGATGCAATAAAAAAAAGATGCAACAACAACAAAAAAGATGCAACCAAAATCAAAGATGCAACAACAGCAAAAAAAAACTACAGCCCAATATCTTTGATAAACATAGATGTGAAAATTCTCAACAAAATACTAGCAAACAGAATTCAAGATTATACATCACAATCAAGTGGAATTCATCCCAGGGATGTAAGGAAGGTTCAAAATATGTGAATCAATAAATGTGATACACCACATCAACAAAATGAAGGACAAAAACCACGTGATCACCTCAATAGATCCAGAAAAGGCATTTGATAAAATTCAACGTCTCTTCATGATAAAAACTCTCAACAAATTAGGTATAGAAGGAAAGTATCTCAACACAATAAAAGTCCTATATGACAAACCCACAGCTAACATCATCCTGAATGGGGAGAATTTGAAAGCTTTTATTCTAAGAACAAGAGCAAGACAAGATGCCCACTCTCACTACTCCTATTTAACATAATAATGTAGGTTCTAGCCAGAGCTATTAGGCAACAGAAAAAAATAAAGGGCATCCAAATTGGAAAAGATGAAGTCAAATTGTCCCTGTTTGCAGATGACATAATCTTATACATAGAAAAATCTAAAGATTCCACAAACTCTAAGAACTGATAAACAAATTTAGCAAAGTTGTAGGATACAAAATCAATATACAAAAATCAGTAGCATTTCTATATACCGACAGTGAACTAGCTGAAAAAGAAATCAAGAAAGCAATCACATGCATAATAGCTGCCAAAACAAACAAACAAAAAACCCTAGGAATAAATTTAACCAAGGAAGTAGAAGATCTCTACAATGAAAACTACAAAACACTGATGAAAGTAATTAAAGAAGACACAAAAATGGAAAGATATTCCATGTTCATGGACTGGAAGAATTAATGTTGTCAAAATGACCATACTATGCAAAGCAATCTACAGATTAAATGCAATCCCTATCAAAATACCAATGATATGCTTCACAGAAATAGAAACAAGACAAAACAAAACAATCCCAACATTCATATGGAACAATAAAAGATCTCAAATAGTGAAAGCAATCCTGAGCAAAAAATAAAACTGGAGGCATTATGCTACCTGACTTCAAACTATACTACAAAGCTATAGTAACCAAAATGGCAATGGTACTGGCATAAAAACAGATACCTGGACCAATGGAACAGAATAGAGAACCCAGAGATAAATCCATGTATTTAGAGCCAATTGATCTTTGACAAAGGCACTGAGAACATACATTGGGGAAAGGACAGTCCCTTCAATAAATGGTGCTGGGAAAACTGAATATCCATGTGTAGAAAAATGAAACTAGACTGCTACCTCTCATCATTTACCAAAATCAACTCAAAATGAATGGAAGACTTAAATGTAAGATCTGAAACTATGAAACCTCTAGAAGAAAACACAGGGGAAACACTCCAGAACATAGTAATGGGCAGTGATGTTATGAATAAGACTTCTAAAGCACAGGCAACAAAAGCAAAAATAAACAAATGGAATTATATCAAACTAAAAAGCTTCATCACAGTAAAGGAAACAATCAACAGAGCAAAGAGACAACCCACAGAATGGGAGAAAATATTTACAAACTATGCATCTGACAAGGGATTAATATTCAGCCTATGCAAGGAACTCAACTCAATAGTAAAAAAAGAAATAATCTGATTAAAAAATGGGCTAAGGAACTGAATAGACACTTCTCAAAAGAAGACATACAAATGACCAACAGGTGTATGAAAAAGTGCTCAAAATTACTAATCATCAGAGAAATGCAAATCAAAACCACATCAAATCTCCAAACCAGCCAGCCCCCCAAAACCAACCAACCCCCCCAAAACCACATTGAAATATCATCTCACCCCAGTTAGAATGGCTATTATCAAAGAGACAGAAAATAACAAATGCTGGCGAGGATGCAGAGAAAGGGAAACTCTTATACATTGTTTGTGGGAATGTAAATTAATAAGCCATTATGGAAAATAGTATGGACGTTTGTCAAACAACTACAGATAGAGCTACCATATAATCCAGCAATCCTACTATTGGATATGTATGCAAAAGAATGGAAATCATGTCAAAGGGATACCTGCACTCTCATGTTTATCGCAGCTCTATCCACAATAGCCAAGATTTGGAAGCAACCTAAATGTCCCTCTGCAGATGACGGGATAAAGAAAATATGATATATATACTCAATGGAATACTACTCTGTCATAAAAAAGAACAAAATTCTGCCATTCAGAGCAGCATGGATAAGCTTGGAGAAAATCATGTTAAGTGAAATAAGCCAGGCACAGAAAGAGAAATACCACATGTTCTCACTTATATGTGGGAGGTCATTAATAATAATAATGATAATAATAAAAGTTGATCTTTTAGAAGTAGAGAGTGGAACTGTGGTTACTAGAAGTGGGAAAGGGGAGGGAGGAGACGGAATAATGAGAGGTTGGTTGATGGGCACAAAATTACGTCTAGGTAAGAAAAATAAGTTCTACTGGTATGGTAGTGCTAGGCATCTCTAATTAGCAAGAATTTATTGTATGTTGTCAAACAGCTGAGAGGAGATTAAATGTTCTCATCAGAAAGAAATGATAATTTTTGTGATGATGAATTTGCTAACTACCCTGGTTTGATCGCTACACATTCTATATATGTATTGAAATATGACTCTGTACCCCATATATATATATAATTAATACACATTAATTAAAAAATAAATAAAATTTAAAAAGACTCAATTCCTGCTTGGTAAGAATCAACATTTATTGAGCACCTATAACATGCCAAGCCCTGTGTTAGGCAATTTCACCAATGTTATCTCATTTAATACTTCAAATAAATTTGTGGGGTATTGATTATTAATTCTCAACTTATAAATTTTCCACAACTAAGGTTCTGGGGGGGTTAAATGATTAGTGCAATGTTACATAGAACAGTGGTTCAAATCTGATTCTGAAGCCCATATTTTTTCCACTGTATTAAATTACCTCTCTGTAGGTGAAGTGAGGTATAAACAATAACAGTTACTTTATGCCTAAAAATATCTGAGGCTGCTTCCTAACACTACTTTTTGTAATTATTAAACATATTTTTGCTGCTGAATGAAAAACACAATTTAATGATAGCTAAGTCTTGTGTTTTGTGTTAGCCATAAAGTAAAAAGCTAGCACTAGTTTTTATTATAAATGTTTGACTAATCCACAAATATACTGTCCTTTTAATCCATAAAGTCCTGAAGTCTCTTTTTGGAAGAAGTTTTCTAAGCCTTTGGCCAGTATCAATTTGCTGAGATTATGGTTAGAATAAGTATTAAATATATGAAGTAGTGTGGCAAAGATATTGTTAAGGGAGAGTAACCCTTTTGTTTCCTTTTACTGTTCTTATCCTGAAGGAATCCTTGTATCCAGACCTGTTTGTGGGATAGCCATCTTTCTAGCAAAATAACATCATTTCTAGTGGGATTTTCATTGCCCTTTTTACCCAATGTGGGACTAGAACCTACATGGACAACCTGGTGGAAGGTGAAAGCAATGTTAAATCAGGAAATGTGGGTTCTTCTCAGGGCTTCTCTTTTGACAAGCCACTTCACCTCCTTGAACACACTATTTTTTAGGGGTTTATACTTAGAGTCATGATAGAGGTGGACTAGTTTTTTCACACAAATAGTTGGAGAAGTGAATTCAGTGTATGTGTAATACTTTCACATCACTTGTCTTTCTAAATCTAAAAAGGCAGAGTTTAAAAGTGAATTAGTATTTATAACTGAGAAATGAAAATTTATGCCCCATACAAACTTGCAAGCAAATGTTCATAGCAATTTTATTCATGATAGACAAAAGGTGAAAACAACCCAGACATCCATTAACTCATGAATGATGAATAAGCCAACTGTGGTACATCCATACCATGGACTACTACTCAGAAATGAAAAGAAATGAACTCTTGGTGTATGCAACCATCTGGATGAATCTTTAAGGAATTATGCTGAGTGAAAAGAAGCTACCCCCAAAACATTACATACTGTATGTTTCCATTTATAAAGCATCCTTAAAATGTCAAATTTATAGAGGTACAGAACGGATTAGTGGTTATTTGTGGTGATGTAACTGTTCTATATCTTGATTGTGGTGTTGGATATGCAAGCATACATAGGTGATAAAATTTTATAGAGCTAAATTCACACACATACACACAACTTGTACACAAGAACAAGTAAAACTGGGGAAATATAAACAAGATTGGTGGATTATGTTATCCTGGTTGTAATAAGGATTTTGCAAGATGTTATTACTGGGGAAAACCAGGCACGGTGTACAAGGCATCTCTCTGTGTTATTTCCTACAACCGTATGTGAATCTTCAATTACCTGGAAATAAAAAGTGCAATCTAAGAAAAAGTAATTACGTTTTTTTTTTCCCATCCAATTAAAATGTTCTAACCTGAAGTACAGTGTTGAGGATTAAGAGAAGGAAAACCAAAGGATTTTGGGTGCTAATCTTTAGGGTACTAATTTTAGACCAAGTCTTGTCTGCACATGTACAGCAGCAAATGCTTCAAAAAGTCTTGGTTGAGCAGTTTTCTGAATGGCTCCTCTGACTTTGGCAGTTTCTGTGGTGGGCATACCATGGGGAGCCTTGCAAGTCAGAGCAATATCTTTTAGTTGACTTGGCTTCAGTGAGGAGAGAACCACAACTCCTCCTTCTTCTGCGTGGGTATCAGACTTTGTTCCACAGGCTGGTTTGACAGGGTCCTATCCAAAACAGCAGCTGCATCCTACTGGGGAGGGGCAAGGAGTGCCCTGGCTGTCAAGAGGCCAATGCATAGCCCAGGACACAGACACAAATGTCGATTCAGGAGTGTTTATTGGACAGAAGAGCATCAGGAATGGAATCTGGTAGCTGAGGAAGAAAATATCCAACTTCCTGTTTTCCCTTTGAATGAGGTAGCTTATATGTTCTATATTTGCTGATGTTTCTTCCCCTTTTCTTCTCACATATTTTGCTCCTTAAATGACTATGGGGAAGCCAAGCTCCAGGTATTTTGAGAAGCAGAGCTTTAGAATTTCTACAGCAGCTTAGTGCTAGATTGCATCCACACATTTTTTGTGCCTTTTTTTTTTTTTTTTTGCTGTAGAGGAAAATATTAAGGACACGGAATCTGAAGCTCAGCCCCAGGATACTTTCCATATAGAATGCTTTGCAAGCAGAAAGTAAAGCTTTAGACTTGGGGCTCTCTAAATACGGGTAGAATAATAACAAAATTATAAATGAGTTGAAGTTTGTCTTTCAGGTCTCCTTGCCTCTCTCCTTTGTGTAACCTTTTATCCCATATCAAGACTTCCACTCCCAGCCCTGTTTGTCCAGTATGCTCATATTCTCTCCTTACAGGTATTTTAGAGATTTTCTGTCTGGAAGGATACAGAAGAAAGTGATAACAGTGGTTACTTTTGGGGAGGAGGACTGGGAGCTTGGGGTGAGAAGGAGACTTACATTTTACTGTGTGCAATTCTGAGCTGTTTGAATTTTTATATATCTGCATCTACCACCTATTGTAGAAAATTAAACTAAAATTAAAAAATTATTTTTCAATAAAGAATCTGCTATCCAGGCTGTGGCATATAAAATTTGAGGGGAAGATGTTTTAGGTTGAAGTGAAATAGACCAAACCTTATTTTCTTATAAAAAACAGTTTTAGAAATAAGGGATTACATTCTAAACTGAAAGTCAAATGCCAAATTTTTTATTAAAATCATCACAAATACCATATTTAATCAAGTGATAAATGTTATGCTTGTCGACTAAACCTTATAAATATGGCAAAAAAAGCATCCTGAATTTTTAAAGCTAGTTCCATTTAAATATATTCTAACCATATGTAAGATAAATATGTGTTAGCATGTCTTGATTTGGGGTTCAGAAAATATAGTCGCTTTAGGTAAAAATTTTTTAAAGTGCATATAAATTAATTAGGTAGAGCAACACAGTAACAGTATCATAAAATTGTGTTAAATAGGATATAGACTCTGCTGTAGAAAGTTCTTATTTCTTCACAATCCTTGCCTAATTTTTAGTGCTATAACCGGAAAAGGTATGATGTCCGCTCTGTCCTTTTAAAGGCTCCATGCATCACATTATTGTGATGGGCCTGTGAAATCAAGCTGGAAAAAATAGTTCTGTTTGGGCCTTTACACAGATTCCTCCCTATATGCTCTCTTGCTTGTCTGTTCTCTACTCTCATCTCCCTGGCATGCTGAAGCCAGTTCCACACCTACTTCCAGAAGCCCTTCATTTTGGCTATCTGTAAAAACTTCTCTTCTCTGGCTTACAGGTCTCAGATTCCTGGTCTGGCACTGGCTCTGGATGCTCCTTTGATTGCAGTACCACCAGTGGCTTCAGGTAAAGGAAACCTCCTCCATCAGCCCTGCCCCCATGGAACCTCTACCAACAAGCCTTGCTCCCTTCTGTCCTTTGCCAGGGCAGAAAATTGGGATACTAGGATGACTTTCAATATTTACACTTAGGACTGTTTGATGGCTGTTTTCCTTCATTTAAAATTTCCCGCCCAAGGCAGCAGTGCCGAACCAGCACCCACCACAGTATTCAGGCCAGGCGAGTCTCTGCCCCTGAGAGGCCCAACATGTCAACCTCCATGCTCTGAGGCAGCAGCGCCAAATTGGCAGCCCCTGTGGGATCCAGACCAGACACCAGGGTGGAACAAGTGGACCATGAAACCCTCTGCCACAATGAGTAAACACCAATGGAGAGATACTAGAAATAAGAAAAAAACAAGAAAGTATGACACCACCAAATGAATATAATAACTCTCAAGTTCTAGATCCTATAGAAAAGGAAGTCCTTGAAATGACTGACAAGGAATTTTGAGCAATGATTCTAAGGAAACTAAATGAGATACAAGAAGACTCAGTTAGACAACACAATTAAATGAGAAAAGGTATACAGGACCTGAAAGAAGAAATGTACAAACAAACCAATGCCCTGAAAAAGAATGTAGCAGAGCTTGTGGAGCTGAAGGATTCATTCAATGAAATAAAAAACACAACAAAGAGCTTAACCAGAAGGCAAGAATAAGCAGGAGAGAATTTCTGACCTTGAAGATGGCCTGTTTGAAATAGCACAGGCAAACAAAAGAAAAAAGAATTTAAAAAATTGAAGAAAATCTAAGAGAGATAACAGATAACCTTAAATGCTCAAATATATGAATCATGGGTATCCCAGAAGGGGAAGAAAAAGGAAATGGCATCGAAAACATATTCAATGAAATAATAGCAGAAAACCTCCCAGGCATAGGGAAAGATACAAATCTTCAGTTTCAGGAGGCTCAAAGATGCCTAAACATATTTAATCCAAAAAGGCCCTCTCCCAGACATTTTATAGTCAAATTGGCAAAACTCAAAGACAAAGAATCTTAAAAGCTGCAAGAGAGAAGCATCAAGTCACCTATAAGGGAGCCCCTATCAGAATAACATCAGATTTTTCATCAGAAACCCTAAAAGCCAGAAGAGAATGGGATGATATATTCAAAACAGTAAAAGACAAAAATTGCCAGCCAAGAATACTTTACCCAGCAAGGCTATCCTTCCAAAATGAAGGACAATAGTATATTTCTCAGACAAAAACTGTGGGAGTTACTACCACACAACCAGCCTTACAAGAAATTCTCAAGGGAGTACTGGGTCTGGTACCTGAAAAACAAACATCACTACTATGAATACTCAGGAAAGAACAAATCCCACCAGTAAAATAAAAATTCTAATTATAAAGAGAAAAAAAAGTTTATCTACCATCCCAAGAAACCAACAAACACTGAAGACAAACAGTAAGTCAGAGGAAAAGGAACAAAAGATACTTAAGACGTCCAAACAAAAATCAGTAAAATGCCAGAAGCAAATCAACACCTTTCAATAATAACTCCTAATGTAAAAGGATTAAATTCCCCACTCCAAAAATACAGACTGACTGATTGGATAAAAAAGATGGACCCAACAATATGCTGCCTTCAAGAGACTCACCTCACTTGTAAAGACACACATAAGCTAAGAGTGAAAGGATGGAAAAAGATATACCATGCAAATAGAAATGAAAAACGAGCTGGAGTATCTATTCTTATATCAGATAAAATAGACTTTAAACCAAAAACCATAAAAAGAGATAAAGAAAGCCACTATATAATGATAAAAGGATCTATCCAACAAGAAGACATAACAATCATAAATATATATGCACCCAACATTGGAGCAGCCAGATTTATAAAGCAAACTCTATTAGACATAAAGAATGAGATAGACACTAATACCATAATAGTAGGGGATCTGAAAATCCCACTGTCAACATTGGACAGATCATCTAGGCAAAAATTCAATGAGAAACACAAGATCTAAACATCACTTTAGACCAAATGTACTTTTGGCAGATATCTACAGAACATTTCATCCAACAACAACCTCATAATATTCATTCTTCTCATCAGCACACAGAACATTCTCCAAGATAGATCACATGTTAGGTCACAAATCAAGCCTCAACAAATTCAAAAAAATTGGAATTATTCCATGTATTTTTTCAAAGCACAATGGATTAAAATTAGAAATCAGTAACAAATGAAACTCAGGAGACTGTACAAATACATGGAAATTAAACACCATTCTACTTAATGACATATGGGTCCAAGAAGAAATTAAACAGGAAATCAAAAAATTTATTTAAACTAATGAAACTAATGCCACATCATATCAAACCTGTGGGATACTGCAAAAGTAGTACTAAGGGGGAAATTTATCTCATTAAATGCTAAGACTTCTCCTTAAAGAACTAGAAAAACAAGAACAATCCAAACCCAAAGTTAGTAGATGGATAGAAATTATTAAGATCAGAGCAGAACTAAGTGAAACGGAAACCCAAAAAATGATACAAAATATCAATGAAACAAAAAGTTGGTTTGTCGAAAAGATAAATAAAATTGACAAACCTTTAGCAGGGCTAACTAAGAAAAGAAGAGGGAAGACCCAAATAACAAAAATTAGGAATGAAAAAGTGACATTATAACTGATACCTCAGAAATACAAGGAATCATTAGAGACTACCATAAACAACTATATACCAACAAATTTGAAAATCTGGAGGAATGGATAAATTTCTGGACACACACAAACTACCAAGACTGAGCCAAGAAGACATAGAAACACTGAACAGACCAAAAACAATCAAATACATTGAAGCTGTTATCAGCAGTCTTCCAACAAGGAAAAGACCAGGACCAGATGGCTTCACTGCAGAATTCTACCAAACCTTTAAAGAAGAATTAATACCAATTCTCTACAAACTATTCCAAAAAATTGAAACAAAGGCCATTTTCTCAAACTCATTCAATAAGGCAAACATTACCCTGATACCAAAACCAGACAAAGATACAACAAAAAGAGAAAACTAAAGGCCAATATCTTTGATGAATATACATGCAAGAATCCTCAATAAAATGCTAGCGAATAGAAAACAGCAACACATACATAAAAGTATACACCACGATCAAGTAGGGTTCATCCTAGGGATGCAAGGTTAGTTCAACATATGCAAATTGATAAATGTAATACACTACATCAATAAAATCAAAGACAAAAACCACATGATCATCTCTATAGATGCTGGAAAAGCATTTGAAAAAATTCAACATTCATTCATGATAAAGACTCTCTATGAATTGGGTATAGAAGGAAAGTATCTCAACACAATTAAAGCCATGTACGACAAGCCCACTGCCAATATCATCCTGAATAGGGAAAAGTTGAAAGCTTTTCCCTTTTTACTTAAGAACAGGAACAAGACAAGGATGCTCACTGTCACCACTCCTATTCAAGACAGTGTTGAAAGTACTAGCCAGAGCAGTCAGGGAAGAGAAGGAAATAAAGGGCATCCAGATTGGAAAAGATAGACTCAAACTGTTCCAGTTTGCAGATGATATGATCCTATATATATAGAACAGCCTAAAGACTCTACAAAAAACCTTTTAGAGTTGATAAATGATTTTGGCAAAGTTGCAGGATACAAAATGAACACAAAAATTAGTAGCATTTCTATATTCCAACAGTGAACATGCAGAAAGAGAAATCAAGAAAGCTAGCCCATTTACAATGTCCACCAAAAAAAATAAAATGCTTAGGAATAAAGTTAACCAAGGATGTGAAAAACCTCTACGAAGAGAAGTACAAACTACTGTTGAGAGAAATGAAAGAGGACACAAGAAGATGGAAAGATATCCCATGCTCTTGGATTGGGAGCATTAACATTGTGAGAATGTCCATATCACCCAAAGTGATCTATGGATTCAATGCAGTCCCCATCAAAATTCCAGTGACATTTTTCTCAGAAATGGAAAAAACTATCCAGACATTTATATGGAATAACAAAAGACCATACATAGCCAAAACATTCCTGAGGAAAAAATAAATAAATAAAAATAAGGCTGAAGACATAACACTACCTGACTTTAAACTATATTACAAATCTATAATAACCAAAACAGCATGGTACTGGCATTCAAAACAGACACACTGATCAATGGAATAGAATAGAGAATCCAGAAATCAACCCATACACCTACAGCCATCTGATCTTTGGCAAGGCACCAAGTCTACACACTGGGGAAGAGACTGCCTCTTCAGCAAATGGTACTGGGAAAACTGGATATTCATATTTAGGAGAATGAAACTAAATCTGTACCTCTCACTATATACCAAAATCAACTCAAAATGGATTAAAGAATTAAATATACATCCTGAAACAATAAAACTCCTTAAAGAAAACAGGGAAAACACTCCAAGAAGTAGGATTGGGTACAGACTTTATGAATATGACCCCAAAAGCACAGGCAGCCAAAGGAAAAACAAACACATGGGATTATGTCAAACTAAAAAGTTTACACACAGCAAAAGAAGCAATTAGGAGTGAAAAGACAACCAACAGAGTGGGAGAAAATATTTGCAAAATATACATCTGATAAAGGATTAATATCCAGAATATACAAGGAACTCAAACAACTTAACAGCAAAAAAATAAATAACCCCGTTAAAAAATTGACAAAAGAGCTGAATAGGCATTTCTCAAAGCAAGATATAGGAATGGCCACCAGACTCATGAAAAAATGCTCAACATTACTCAGTATTCAGATAATGGAAGTTGAAACCACTTTGAGATACCATCTCACTCCAGTTAGGATGGCTAATATCCAAAAGACTGAGAATGGTCAATGCTGGTGAGGATGTGGAGAAAAAAGAACCTTCCTACACTCTTGGCAGGATTGCAAAATGGTGGTCTTTATGGAAAATGGTATCGAGTTTACTTAAACAATTACACATAGATCTACCATATGACCCAGCTATTCCACTGGTAGGTATATACCCAAAGGAATGGAAATCATCATGTCAAAGGGATACCTGTATTCCTATATTTATTGCAATGCTATTTACAATAGCCAAGAGTTGGAACAAGCCTAAGTGCCCATCATCAGATGAGTGGATAAGGAAACTGTGGTATATCTACACAATGGAATACTACTCTGCTATTAAAAAAAATGAAATACTACATTAGCAGCAACATGGATGGACTTAGAGAAAATTATATTAAGTGAAATAAGCCAGGCAGAGAAAGAGAAATACCACATGTTCTCACTTATTTGTGGGAGCTAAAAATAAATAAATATAGAAACAAATAAATGGGGTGGGGGAGGAGGAAGAAGACACAACAATCACAGTGCCTTGAACTTGTTAAGACAAGTGAATAGATAATGATGTTGATGGGGGTGAGGGGGAGAGGGAGGAGGGAAAGGAGGAATTGGTAAAGAGACACAAAAATCAAGTACATTGTGTATATATATAAATGTTAATGTTTTGTTTTATTTTTATTGGTTAAGAATATTCATGGAGTACAAAGCAAATTGTCACCACTCGTGCCTAAGATGTGATGGCCAGATCCATACTGGCAGCATGCCCATTACCACAAATTGTGATTATACCCCATGTCCCCCACCCAATTATCCCCTCAATTATCTCCGACCTCCCTCCCCATCTCCCTTTCCCCCACTCCACTTTGTATGCCTAGGTATGTTCTCTTCTTTTGCAAGTCCAATGCAGCACTGTGGTCTTTCTTTCCTTTCTTCTTTATGTCTTAGCTCCCACTTATGAGAGATTACATATGGTATTTATCCCTCTGTGCTTTGCTTATTTCACTTAACATAAGTTTCTCCAAGCTTATTCATGTTGTTGCAAATGGGAGAATTTCATTCTTTTTATGGCAGAGTAGTATTCCATGTATGTATACCACATTTTCCTTATCCAGTTTTCCATCAAAGGACATTTAGGTTGGTTCCATTCCATATCTTTATTGTAAATAGAGCTGCGATGAACATGGGAGTGCAGGTATCCCTTCAGCATTACGATTTCCATTCCTTTGGGTATATACCCAGAAGTGGGATTTCTGGATCATATGGAGGATCTATCTGTAGTTGTTTGAGAAACCTCCATACTGTTTTCCATAGTGGTTGCACTAATTTACAGTCCCACCAACAGTGTAGGAGCATTCACTTCTCTCCACATCGTCAGCAGCATTCGTTACTGTTATTCTTTTTGATTATAGCCGGTATAATTGGGGTGAGATGATATCTCAAGGTGGTTTTAATTTGCATTTCCCTGATGACTAGTGATTTTGAGCATTTTTTCATGTACCTATTTGTCATTTGTATGTCTTTGTATAATAAAAAAATTTTCATGAATAGCTAATCACTTTGAAAATCAACATGAGAAAAAAGAGCAAAGAGAAATAATTCACCCTATTAGATATTAAGGCATATTTTAAAACTATAATAATAAAATGGCATGGTACCCTCATAGGAACTGATAAGTACACAAAGGAACAGAAAAGAAAGCTCAGAAATACATTCAAGCATGTGTGGTAATTTGGTATATGATAAAGATGCCTCTCAAAAATTTGGAGAGGCAACATAGCTTTTTAGTTTGTAGTGAGTTAGTTCTCTAACTGGAAAATATAGCTGGATTCCTACCTTATGCAATATATAAAAGTGGACTTTAGATGGATTAGACATAAGTGGGAATGGTGAAGCTAAATGTACAGTGTCTAATGTAATTTACACAGGTAAAAATATTTTAAACAGGAATTCAAAAGCAAAACCATAAAACCAAGAAAGAGATGGTTTTTACTATGTTATAATTAAGATTTTCTGGTCAACAAAGGACGTTATAGACAATGTTAAGTGATAGATAATGTTAAGTGACAGAAGATATTTAAATCATTAAAACCAGCCAGAGATTAATTTGCAGAATATATAAGAATGCCCAAAAACCATCAAGAAAAAACAAAACCCCAATAGAAAAATGGTAAAAGGATATAAATAAGCAGGTTACTGAAAGAAAAGTCAAAATGGTTACCAAATATATGGAAAGATTCTCAAAATCACAAGTATCCAGATATCACATTGCGGGACCTTGCTGGCCTGGCTGTCTTGTCTCAAGTGGTGTGAAGTGGTCTCTGTATCCCCTCTTCCCTCTGCCCTTAGCATTTCTTCTGATTTTTCCTCCTTTTCCCTCCCTCCTCTTCCTGCTTCCCCATTCCTCGCTCGGTTCGGCACAGGTAAAATGGTTATCTGTCCCTCCTTCCCCCCTCTGCCTTCATGGGTCACCAGCTCACATCATGTTTTCTTTTCTTTTCTTTTTGTGTGTTTTTATTTGTTGTCCCTTCTCCTCCTTCTCCTCCTCTTCCTTCTCTCTCTCTTTCTCTAATTTTGGTTTCTCTCAAGCTTCCACATGATGCTTAGTGCTACAAGGAAAGAATGAAGGAAGAAAAGGGGAAGGGAGAAGGAGGGAAAGGGAGACAGGAACATCTGTAAAAAAAGTAGCCAGACAGTCCAGCTAAACTCATAACACATTCTCCAGTTACATAGCAGAAGAGGGAGGAAGAACAGAAAAGAAAAAGGGGAGGAAGAAGGAAAAAGTGAGATATTTAAGTGATATCTCATTGTCAGTAAAAGATAATGAGATATCACTTTGAAACCACCAGAATGGAAAAAAAAAAATAAAGGAGGATAATACCAAATTACTAATTTGTAAGCAGACGTGCCCTCTTGGGCACTACCCCTGACAGTCTTAATATTATAGACTTCAAGAAGTGGCTTACATTACTTATAAAAGCCTTTCAAAGTCACATTTTGTGATTCTATCCAGTGTAATATGGCCCTGATCATAAATGTACCAATCCAAGAAACTCCCATTTTTTAGGGGTATACATTGTTAAAGTAAATTAAAATGGAGACCAGGCCTGAAGAATCCCTGAGCACACAAAACCAGTTAGGGCTCATAAGTGACCTAAATCTTGCTTAAGTTGCCAACATAAGTTAAACTTAACTTGGGTCATTTCTGATAAATATTTATGTTAGACAGAAATAAAACTTCAACCAATCACAAGCAGCAAACTAACATGATTATGTGACTAGGAACATTCCAACGAGGTACCTAAAAAAGGGCAATTCTGTAATCGTAAACCAATCAAATCATTTCTTTACTTTGCTTCCGCATTTTCCCAACACATACTTGTCTCTGATGTATTGTCACTGGAGCACTAAACCTCTTTCGGTCTGGTGTTCCCCAGTTCGTGAATTGCTTCTTACTCAAATTCTTTAACATTTTGCCGTTCCTCAGATTTTTCTTTTACAACATATACACATATATCGCCAGCTTCTGTAATGGATATTTGTTTTGTGATTCCTAGAATTACAAACAGTGCTAGAAAACATATCATGTATCTTTGTGTGCATATGAAAATATATACAAAAGAAAGAAAACAACCCAACTTAACTATACTGTTTTTCTCCTTCCTCTGTGGCAGCACACATCAGAAAGTAGACTGATAGACATAAGTTTATCATGGGTGTATTTTTTTCTGCTTACTGTGAATGTCATATACTGATAACAGGTATAATTGCCTGGGAGATGCAAATGCAAATTATGGTAAAATGAGTGGCTTTAAGTCAAGGACTCCTGTATTCATTCATGTTATAGTAGAGGTGACCTGTATACCTTGATTTTTTTGGTCCCTACTGTAGATGATTATCTCTTAACTAGACTGAGATCCATAGATCCCCAAATGCATCTCCAGTGGTGGAATTTCGAGTATCAACCCAAACAGCGAGGGAGGTGTTTCACTGTGTAGGGGTGAGAGAAAGGTTGGGGAACTTAATTCTCCTAAATTAAATCAAGTAATCAATTGCTTTCTCTGCTTCCATGTACTGACAATTTTGGTTGTGGGAAAAAGAACAGTAGTCTACACACAGAAAGTGCTTTGGAAATGGATTTGTTTTGGAAGTTAACTTTGGGCAAAGCTTTTTAGTTTCCTTGAAGCACCTATGAAATATTTACTAGGAGAGAGAAATTTAAACTAAAAAACTTTCTCTTTTCTTTGCAGCACAGTCAAAGTAGAAACGGCATTCCTTCAACGATCACACATGTGGAAGGATTTTTTTTCTTATAGTAACCTGGAGGCCTGGGGCTGACAAGATGGGCTCAGAGAACCTCCTGCCTCCTCAACTGCTCTGGCTCATTTTCATTGGGCTTTCTCTGATGTTGGCAGAGGCATACGGTTCAGTAAATGCACACAGTATGAATTGGACATTCGCCATGTGTTCTGCATTCCAAAGATTAGCAACTTGACAGATGTCATTAGTGACATCCCTGGCTACACCACTCACCTCAGTCTGACACAGAACCAAATTCAGGTCCTTCCTCCCTGTAGCTTCACAAATTTGTCTGCTCTGGTGGACTTGGGACTGGAGTGGAACTCCATTTGGAAGACTGGTGAGGGGGCCTTTTGGGGACTTGAAAATCTAACCCTTTTGAATTTAGTAGAAAATAAGTTTCAAAGTGTGAACAACTCCTTTGAGTGCCTGTCCAACTTGGAGACCTTGCTCCTGAGCCACCATCAAATTACCTATATTCACAAAAATGCCTTTGTCCCTTTTGTCAAATTGAAACATTTAAGCCTATTTCAAAACTTTGTTACCACTTATTCCAATTTTCTTGAAGAAGTCCAGCATCTTCCATGTCTGGAATACATTGATCGTACTAACAATAGCATCATCACCTTGGACCACAGCCCCAGGTCATTGGTCTCCCTGACTCATGTGAGCCTGCAGGGGAACAAGCTAATGGGGTTAAATTTCTCTGCTTTGTCACTGCCTAATCTGATCTCTCTGGGTGTCTCTCAGAATGGCCATTGAGTCATCCAGAATGTATATCTGGAAATTCTGCCCCAACTGAGGATCTTGAATCTGAGTGGAACACTGGTGAAATTGGAGATACTTTCAGCCAAACAACTGCAGAATATAAGGGAAATGGACCTCAGTAATTGGGAGCTTAGAGGTGGTCACTTAAACTTGAACACTTGTGTCACCTCCTCAGAAATTTACCCATATTAGAGACTTTGGTTTTTCAGAAAAATGCCGCTGATACAGGGGGCATAAAGCATCTTGCCCACTGCACCAGGCTTTTGTACCTTGACCTAAGCCAAAGCAGTGATTTGGTTCACCTCAATGACAGTGAGTTTAATGCTATGCCCAGCCTCCAAAGGCTGAATCTAAACAAGTGCCAACTTTCCTTTGTCAGCAACAGGACATGGAGTTCCCTCCAGAACTTGATAGCCCCACACCCGAGCCACAACAGGTTCATAAGTTTTCCAGATTTTGACATTTTCACTCTTGAGGTACCTAAAGCCTCTCTTTCTCTCTAGAAACCCCATCACAGAACTCAATAATATGGCCTTCTATGGGCTATATTCACTGAAAGAGCTCAGCTTTGCTGGGTGCTGAATAGTGACAATTGACAGATTCTGCTTTGCTCAGTTTCCAAATCTAGAGAGCTTAGACCTTGGAGACAACAGTATTCGGACTCTAAAGCACAGAACCTTTCAATCTCTGAAGAAGCTCCAAGTTCTGATTCTTTCCTGGAACTGCCTGAAAGCTATAGAGAAGAGTGCATTTTCTGGCCTCAGTTACGTATATAATCTTGATCTTGCACATAATATCTTGTCAAGTTTTCATGCAGACCTTTTCTTGGACCTTGAAAATCTGGAAGTTTGGGATCTCAGTTTTAATAAAATTATATATGAAACCACTAGGACCTTGTCATTTCCTCCATTTATGAACCTCAAGTCATTGAAACATCTCAACCTAGAAGGACAAATACATGGGATTCAGGTTGCTCCAACCAACTTCTTCCAGGGACTGAATGGCTTGCAGGAACTACTCCTAGGAATAAATCCCACAGTATTCCTGGACTATCTCCAATTTGACCCCCTGATTAATTTCACAGAGTTAGATATATCAGGAACAGAATCTGGAGACCGAAGTCTCTATTTAAATACTTCCTTATTTCAAAAACTCAGAAGACTAAAAGTGCTGTGCCTTGAAAATAACAACTTAGAGTCACTGACCCCTGGCATATTTTCTGGCTTAGCAAGCCTTCAGGTCTTGTCTTTAAGATTCAACAACCTAGGGGCCGGCCCGTGGCTCACTCGGGAGAGTGCGGTGCTGATAACACCAAGGCCGTGGGTTCGGACCCCATATAGGGATGGCCGGTTGGCTCACTGGGTGAGCGTGGTGCTGACAACACCAAGTCAACGGTTAAGATCCCCTTACCGGTCATCTTTTGCGAAAAAAAGAAAAAAAAAAAAAAGATTCAACAACCTAAAAGTCATTAATCAAAGTCACCTGGAAAATCCAAAGTCTCTGAGGTACTTTGATCTCTTTGGGAACAAACTTCAGTTCAACTGTGACAATGTGTGGTTCAAGAACTGGTCTAGAAACACAGCAAATGTTCATATCCCCTACCTCTGGAGCTACCATTGTCAGCAGCCAAATACCCAGAGTTTATTGATAGATTTTAATGAGGCTATGTGTAATTTTGGCCTGGAAAAGATATGCTTCTTCTGTTCGTTCAGTCTGGTTCTCACAACCATGATATTCTCTTGGTTCAGTGCCAAGATGACTTTATCTCTATGGTATGGGCTCTATATATTTAGAGCCTGTTGCCTAGATGAATGGTACAGGACAGAGAAGGAGTTCATCTATGGTGCCTTTGTCTCTTTCATTGCCACTGATGAGCAGTGGGTATATGAAGAGCTTGTTCCAGCCCTAGAAGAAGGGAGCCACCCACCTTTAAGTTCTATCTTTACCACTGGGACTTTGAACCAGGTATGGACATCTTTGAGAACATCCAGAATGCCATCAACACCAGCCAGAAAACTTTGTGTGTGGTCAATAACAACTACCTGCACAGTTAATGGTGTGGGCTTGAAGTACAGTTGGCCATCATCAAGATGTTCTATGAGCATGAGGATATTATTATTTTGATCTTCTTGGAAGAGATCCCAAACTATAAGTCTCCCCTACTGCCCACACTCCAAACAGTTCCCATGGGATAGGCCATGCACAGGACTCTTGCAATGACTCACCGGCCTTTGAATGACTCCTTTTTTCAGTTGTCTGTGGCCCCTCGCTGCTATGTGGGTCCACAGGAACTGGTCTTGCTGGCCTGGGGGCCACCAGGGCCCTCTTCTCCCCTGCTGTCTCCAAGCAACTTCACACAAAGGGCACAGCCGAAGCTTTTGCCAGCTCTTGCTCCATGTGCTCACCAGGGCCAGCCTTAAAGCGACTGGGGCTCGAAATGGTGGGAGCAGACCTTTCTTTCTCTCATTGTGGTTTCTCCTGCCTTTATGACCTCCATAGGTCTCTCCTCCTCTTACCCTGAGCTCTAGCGGCCCCAGCTTGGCTGTCATTGCTTTTTAATGGTTGTAAATTGGTTGATTTGTGGGAGAGAGTGATGCTGGGGACCGTCTATTCCACCATCTTGACTGGACCACACATCTGTTTTAATAAGGGGAGCGCTTGGAACACCAGTCACCTGAAAGTCTGGGGACCAGGAAGGCCCTCATATGTGCTTAAGGACATTGTTCAGCTAGTTTATCCAAACCAGTTCCTGTTGAGGTAGATTGAACTGTATTCCTTCTAAGAAACTGTAACAACAGAAACACCACGTATTTCTCATCACTCGGTAAAAGCAAAAAAAAAAAAAAAAAAAAAGGATTCTTTTGTATTCTCCTTTAGGGCATAAAGATTCCAGAGGTCAGCTTTTCCTCTAAGTCATAGTGCAAGGAGCTAGGAGAGTCCTACTTTGGATCCATCAATTTACTGAGTGGGAAGCAGCCTTGATGAGCTAGCAGAGCAATGATGCTTGCAGAACTATCACCCAACTGGGACAAAACAGACTTCACAGAATAGTTTTTGGCAGCCATCTTAAGACAGGGGTGTAGATTCCAGTGGCTGCATGTGTTAGGCACCAGACGCAAACCAGAGTCATGTAGAAGGCAATGCCTATGCGGGATCTTCAAAATGTTCATGGAAAGATTTGTATCATCTTTAATTCTGTTTTTCCACAAACCTTTTGAAGTACCTTAGTATTGGAACCAACGCTCAGCACAGGGACCATGGCCCTGGCATTAGGCAAAAGTGCTACAAATGCCTGCAGCAAGAGGAACCATAGATAAGATCAGCTTATAGTGGGAGTAGCAGGGTACCAACACTGCTTTTTTCTGATTGTCTCTCCAGAAAGTCTTTGTCTTTTGTTGCTGGTATCTTTCTCCAGTTTTCCCATTATCCTTAAGATTCTAGAGGACTTTCTTGAGGAAAAGATGCTGAAGGGCTGAATTTTCATTGGCTGGGGTAGACAGATGTTTGCTTCAATGGGCCCTAGTCAGCCCTCTCTGTAACATAAATGGTTCCCTGTACACAGAGAGGCATGTTTTAAACAGGACTTTTCTTAGCAAAAAAACTCCAAGGGCATTTGTGTGGGAAATTGTGACTCATTAGCTAGGTGTTTGTGGGTTAAATACTACATTTCAGCAGGAAATAATTTGCACCTACTACTTAGGATGTGCAAGAAATACCATATTACTTAATTTTCTTCAAATCAAATGATAATCTGATTTTCAGGTCCTGTTCTGCTACACTGGTGGAAAATTAAATGTCAGTCATTGTTGGGTTCCCCACCCTCACCTACTGGCCTCTAGTATTCTTACATGAAGAAAAAAGTTGCAGCATTTTCTCCAGTGTCTGGTTCACATCGATTACCACTTGTATGCCCATTGTCCAAGCTGGATCCCTGGAGTGTGATGACTCTGCAGCTTCTAGGAAATTGCTGGCACTGAAATTTTGCTGAGATTGGACACAGCCATTCCTTCCTGAAGTCCTGATACCTTCCTGGGAATGGATTGAGTCTTGGGTGCCCACCACTCAAAGGAAATTGCAGACCTCCATTTCTCTCTTGGTCTTGGATAATCTTCAATTCTCTGGCTGCTTCAACACCTTCCCCCACCCCACCAGTTGCTCTCTTCTCTGTCCTCCCTGCAAACCTGGCATGATCTCCTCAATGAACTAAGATAGCAAGAGAGGTTGTATTCAAACAAGCTCAGCAGGCATAGGATCACATTCCCTTTGGATGGGGGAGGTATAGTTCTCATTCTTTCTGATTCCTCCATGGCAGGGAAAACAAGATATAAACATCTCTATAAATATCCTGCCATGAAATTAATAAGTGAAAATGACTAGAAGACTAAGATCACTGACTGGTCAGCATGCCGATCAATGGCAGTCTAGGGTTCCTTGAAACTACAGTGTGTGATGTGAGGGGCACAACGCCGTGAAGAGGGTGATGGCTGAAGCCTAGTAGGAAAGTACACATAGGTGCATAAGTCTCTTGTCCTTCTTGGCAGGAAAGGCGAATAATTAATAACTCAAACTGGTTTGGTTTTTGAAATGATGAGCCAATTATGCTGGAATAGAGATTAAATTGTATAGGCCTGTTCTAGGAAACCAGAAGAACAATGTATTCATCTGTGTACTTGGGACCAGCTACATAAATTGCAGAGCCCAGCATAAAATGCAGATGCGGGGGCCACTTGTTCAAAAATGATTCAGAATTTCCAGACAGAGATGGCAGATAAACCAAGCACATGGAACTTCTGAGTGCAGGGCCTTGTGTGAGGGCACTGGTGACATGCCTATAAAGCTGGCCCTGCTTGTGACTGTCACCCAGGGGAACATCGACTTTGCCCCTCACAACTTAAATCTCTAAATAAGTAGGAAACAAGTTGGAATTTTCCCAAAGAACATATCAATTAATTCAGTAAAGGGATGATTATTTCCTTGAACAAAATTATTTCTCTAGCCTCTGAGGTCATCTAAGAAAAGAAGTGGAATTGTGGTTGGTATTTTTTTTTTAAAAAGTACACCACCATCAGAGACAAAATGGTGCTGTTGTCATTCCTGTTGTATTAGTTTTGGAAGGGATCGGGGCTGTAATTCAAGGCATACCCATTATACAAGGGTTTGCATTACATGTTTATACACATCAAATCTTTACTTAGCCAGGATACAGAGAAACTCATTTCATGGATTAAATTACTAGAACTCCAGACATTTTTAAACAAAGCCATTGGGCTCTAATTTTACACACACACACACACACGCACAAACACACACATACATATATATGTATATGTACACATATACACACACACACATATAAAATACTTGGAAATGATTATACAGCTAATTTCTCTACCAATCAATCTGATGTAACAAGTGGGTTAAATTGTAACAGAAATTTAGATGAGAAAAAGAGAAATTTTCTTGCCAGTAAAGGTAGAAATATATTAAGCTTAATTAATTAAAAGGAACTAAAATTTTATTCCCTACGAATACTGAAAAAAAAGGGATAGAAAACTCTCTGTTAGGAATTATTCATATGGGGCCCACCTGGATGATTTCAAGCTCATCTTCCAAACCAGAGTTTTAGTGCCATTTCTGAATTGGTGGGAAAGGGGTAATGTCTCTACTTACTGAATATATGTTTCCTTGTAACCACACATTTGTTCTTAATAATGGGAGTAGTGATTAGGTTTTAAAAAGCAGAGTCAAAATGATTCCTTGACACTTGCAGTGTGGTCCACAGACCAGCAGCATCAGCATCACCTGGGAGCTTGTCACAAATGCAGAATCTCAGGCCCACCCCAGACATACTAAACCATACTAATCTGCCTGACAACAAGAACCCTAGGAGATTCCTACACAGATGAAAGTTTGAGAGGCACTGGGTTAAGCAATTACCTACATTGAGGAATCTCTGGGAAGGTTCTTCTATCTTAAAATATTAACTCCCCTTAGATGATGCAGTGGTCAAAATTTAATCATTAAATATTCTTTGGATTTCTCTTCTTGTGATATTTCTTAAAATAATAACAGTAACAATAATATAATTTTACATGTGTATAGTTTATTACCGTTTTCAGAGCACTTTCACATCTATGATCTGACTTGATTCCTCTATGAAGAGTGACCCATTAAACCAATGCATTCTACCAATAAATATGAAGTTAGACCAATACAGTATTGCTATTTCCTAAAGGCCATTTAAAAATCCAAGAATAAGCCTAGCCAATTAGCTCAGTTGGTTGGAGTGTGGCCTTGTAATACCAACGTCAAGTGTTTGGTTCACTGTACTGGCCAGCTGCTAAAAAAAATTTAAAAAAGAAAAATCCAAGAATGACCTATAGGTACAGTGAAATCTGAATAAATTATGAGTGCAAAATAGACATAAGATATAAGAATTATGAGATAAAAAAGAATATAGTGAGGATATATTTCTCCCATCTACATACTAACCAGGCCCAATCCTGCTTAGCTTCCAAGATCAGACGAGATTGGGTGCATTTGTGATGATATATTTCTAAGCATGAAAATATACAATAATGCATAGAATCCCAGAAGGGATACTTATTATTGGGTATATTTAATTATTATTTATAAAATGATGTTTTTTCTAATTGTTGAGGTAAAAAAAAAAATAGAGGCTCTGGAAGTCACCTATATGTTCATTTAAAACAGTAAGCAACTTAACTTGACTGAGCTAGAATTAGCCTAAGAAAATGCAGATACACAATGCAAAAGTGAGAATAGTGTAGAAGACCTATTAATTCAGGAACTATACTTTTTTTTGTTTGTTTGTTTTTGTTTTTGTGACCAGTAAGGGGATCGTAACCCTTGGCTTGGTGTCGCCCGCACCGCGCTCAGCCAGTGAGTGCACCGGCCATTCCTATATAGGATCTGAACCCGCGGCCTCAGCGCTCCCAGCGCCACACTCTCCTGAGTGAGCCACAGGGTCGGCCCATAATTCAGGAACTATAAAAACAGGTTTGCAGAAGTGTCTGGACACTGACTGTTGTAAAGGTTTGTCTGTATATCAAGAAGATGGCTTTGACCCAATAATGTCACTTAATACAATCATCTTTGATTTTATTTTACTGTACCTCAAGGGCTGACCAGTTATCTCAGTTGGTTAGAGTATGGTGCTGATAACACCAAGGTCCAGGTTTGATCCCTGTACCAGCCAGCCACCAGAAAAAAAAAGTGACTATATTGTACCTGCAGGAGGAATTTAAGCCTGTTATGGGTGGCCTATTGCATCCTACAGCATTTAGGATCTAGTCACAAATGTTATGCTTACTTAAGAAGTGAGCATGTAATGGGATAAAGCTATTGTGGATTGTGGAAGCTGTAAGTCCAGTCCTAACAATTATGTAATTTTCAAAAAATTTCTCAAGGGAATCTTTCCAAATTGAAAATCACTAAATATAGTGACACAGGCAGAGTTCTAACTGGGGGAACTGTTTCCTAAGATCAGAGATGTTAACAAGCATTTAGTGAAAAGCTACAACTTTTAGGCTCAATGCCAGGTTCTGTGCAGGCTACAAAAGTGGCTAAGATATGGTCCCTAGCTTAATGGAGTTTGCTATCTAATTAGGAGAAGATAACACATATATACATAAAAAGATAACTAAAATGCCAGGCAATGTGTCGTTAAAGTGGCAAATGAGTGATGCAGTAAATGCTAAAATAATTAGAGAAGGGAAAGATGGCCAGAGGCCAAGTAACACTAAGGTATTAGCATGGCAACTGATATCAGATGACCAGGGTTTAAGGCTTAGCTCCACCACTTAGGAACTATAACCCTGTTATTCAGTTTCTCTAAACCTCAATTTTACCATCTGTAAAATCGGGATAATTATAATAGTTTCTTCTAGGCTGTTTTAAGGATTAAGTGAAATAATGCATACAAGGGCTTAACAGGATGCTTGGCCCATAGTCATCAGCTAAGAAATTCACCTTCCTCCTGATTGAAGGACCTGGGGCAGAGAGAGAGAGCATTGGGTGACTAAAGATTAGCTCAAGAGAAGCAGCTAGAAATATAGAAGCCGTCAGCTTCATCCACTTCGCCATTTGCTAAGTTCAGCCCTAAAGGGAGACCTAGGTTGTTTCTCCCAAAGGTCACAACTTTGACCATACTGAAAGCTTTGTAGAGTCCTAAAATATAGATTTTCATTTCCTTGCTTAGCATCCCCCTCCAACATGCCCAACCTAATTTCTATAATCTAAACTACCTGTGGATGTCCAAGGCCAAAGCCTGCTGCCTTTAGGGGCAGAAAGAAGATTCCAGTTCAGCGGGTTGGATGGATGAAAGGAAAGGAGATATGTATCTAAGGGGAAGTGGGAGAAGGTGAAGTAGCAGAATCGTTTTCCTTGCTGTCCTCTGTACAGCACTGCCACCTGGTGGTTATTTAATGAATCACAATATCCTTTACCCTGCCTGTTCCTGTCAACGTGCAGCCCAGCACCCCAGTGTCAACTGAGAGAGCAGGGTGACACATTGTATCAGTTTCCTGCGGCTGCCGCAACAAATTACCAAAAACATGAAAACAATAGACATTTATTCTCTCACTGTTTTGGAGTCCAGAAGTCCAAAATCAAATGTCGGCTGGGTCGTCACAGCCCTGGGAGGCTACAGTGGACAATCTCTGTCTTGTCTTTTTCAGCTTCTGGTGGCTGCGGGCATTCCCGAGCTTGCAGCCACATCACTCCAATTTCTGCCTCCGTCTTCACATGGCCTCCTCCTCCTCTGCGTGTCTGATCTTCTTTTGCCTCTGTAAGGACACTCGTTTTGGCATTTAGGGTCCACTCGGAAAATCCAGGATCCTCACCTCATGTCAGGATCAACATCTGCAAAGACTTTGTTTTCCAAACAGGTACCAGAGATTTGATGTGGATATCTTTTTGTGGGGCTATTTTTCTGCCTAACACTCACATTTATTCTTCATTATCCTTTAATTCATTGTCGATAACGTGTAAGATTGATCTGTCAGCCAGGGTAGGCTGAGAGGATGGGATGCAGGATGTTGAGTTTTAAATTTGGGTATGAGAGTGGGATGGGGAGGGAAAGGTCTGGAGGGTCAACTTGACCAGGAAAGGCTGCCTGGGGTGGGGCAGCACAGTGAGAGACCCTGGGTGGGCAGGAGAGACCCTGGGTGGTCACAAAGGACCCTGGGGACACTCATGTGGAGGAGAGAGTAGAGAAAGGACAAGAAAGCGGTGGTGGCCAAGACTTAACTTTTATCTGTTTTTAATAAACTGAATGTAAACAGTCCTCAAAAATCTTTCATGGGGGCCGGCCCGTGGCTCACTCGGGAGAGTGTGGTGCTGATAACACCAAGGCCACGGGTTCGGATCCCATATAGGGATGGCTGGTTGGCTCACTGGGTGAGCGTGGTGCTGACAACACCAAGCCAAGGGTTGAGATCCCCTTACCGGTCATCTTTTAAAAACACTGGGTGAGCGTGGTGCTGACAACACCAAGCCAAGGGTTGAGATCCCCTTACCGGTCATCTTTAAAAAAAAAAAAAAAACTTCCATGGAAATAAGGGAATAAGGAAATGGGTATGCTCAAATGTTGCTGGCGAGACTGGGAGTTGGTAAAATCTTTTTGGAGAACAGTTCTACATATATGTCATGAACTTGTTTCTAGTAATTCTACCTCTAGGAATCTACTTTAAGGAAATAATTTGAATATAGAAAGTTTTATGCACGTAGAAGTTCCTTACATCCTTTTTAATGGTATTGTTTTATAGATCGTTGAAAACAAGTCAATGTCTACTTTACAGAATAATTGTTGAGTGCATTATGGTTCATCTATATGATGGAATTTCTTATAGTCCTGAAAAAGTGCATTTCTGAAGGCTGTACAACATGAAAAATGCTTTTATGTGAGACATTAAGTGGAAAAAGTAGGAATTATAAATAAAAAATATAAATAGACCTTATACAAATATTCATTCTAAATTGATTCAAGATTTTAAGAAATATGTGTGTATGACCTCTTTATATCCATAAATGCAGATTGAACTCTCAGAAATTGTTTGTGCATAACAACTTCTTACAAAGCATAAATACCTTCGTATAGTTTCTTTTATCTTTGTATTCACATAGATCAGTAATATCTTGCCTCCTGAGGTGAAATATTTTTTTCCCTCTGTGTTTAGTTCATCTTTTGTTCCCAATTATGCTTAAACATTTGTAAGTATATAATGTGTCTGTGATACATGCTGAATTACTATAGGACCTGCAGCTGTGAATTAAGCAAATGTGTGTGAATAGCCTTGGGTTTAGAGGCTGTAAAGAACTTGGACAGAACTTGATACAGTGGAGGCTCGATCATTGATCCTGGAGCTTGTTATACTTGGATTTTAGTCCTGAGGCAGATGAGACATCCTAACAGAACATTTTGTTCATTATTTTAAAGTGCTTTAAACTGAATTTATGATGGAAACCTCATTAAAGGTCAATATGGAAAGATGCTCTTGTATTGGTATTTTAAAATAAATTATGGGATTATTTATATCATCTTGACCACAATGCAACATTGTGTTGCCTAGTTGCTGAATTTTGCCCGTGTTTTTATTTCCAAATAAAAATAATTCTAGGATAGCACCTTATTAAAGCTGTTTAAAAATCCTTAACACACACACACAAAAAATCGTTAACACATTTTCAGAAATGTGTTTATATAAATGAATTAAAGATTTAAATGTAAAACAAGTAAAAGTACCAGAAGAGAATATAGCTAGGTAGTTACACTTTCTTGGAGGGGACTGAGAAAGGCCTTTCTAAGCATAAGATGAATGAAGAACCCATAAAAGACATAAATAAATCAGCACAGCCATTCTGGAAAACAGTATGGGGGTTCCTCAAAATGTTAAGAACTACCATATGATCCAGCAACATCACTACGGGGTATATATCCAAAGGAAATAAAATCAGTATGTTGAAGAGATAGCTGCACTCCCATGTTCGCTGCAGCAGTATTCACAATAGTCAAGATATGGAATCAACCTAGTGACTATCGATGGATGAATGAATAAAGAAAACATGATATATGTACACAATGGAATACTATTCAGCCATAAAGAAGAAGGAAATCCTGTCACTTGTGACAACAAGGATGAACCTGGAGGACATTATGTTAAGTTAAATAACTAAGGCACAGAAAGAATGATACTGAGAAAGAAACTGAGAACAACCCAAATTATAGTACATCCATCCAAAGGAGTATTAGGGGTAAGTCTATATGAACTATTATGAAATAATAATCACAATACAGTATTAGATTAAAAAGCAAGTTGAAAAATAATATATAAGAGGGGAAGTGGTGGATTAATGGGTACAAAGCTATGCTGTTTACCCTAAGTGAATCAATGTATAGTATATGCATGTATTGAAACAACACACTGTACTCCACAAATATGTATAAATAAAAGTTAAAATTTAAAAAATATATAATGAAGGGCCGGCCTGGTGGCACACTGGAGAGTGCGCCGCTTGGGAGTGTGGCGGCACTCCCGCCGAGGGTTCGGATCCCATGTGGAGACCGGTTCCCGCTCACTGGCTGAGCGCAGTGCAGGCGCAACACCGAGGGTTGGGATCCCGTTGCCGGTCCCCGGTACGGGTGTGACACCAAGGGTTGCGATCCCGTTACCGGTCAGTAAAAAAGACAAAAAGGGGGAAAAAAAAA
>NW_007729323.1:191545-192214 GCF_000696425.1 Galeopterus variegatus
AAAAAAAAAAAAAAAAAAAAAAAAAAAAAAAAAAAAAAAAAAAAATATATATATATATATATATATAATGAAGGGTTCGGATCCCAGTACTGGCTAGCCACCAAAAAAAAAAAGAGAGAGAGAGAGAAGAAAGAACAATACATAAAAATTTTCCATTTTTAAAAATTAAAAAAATACTATAGGCAAATTGAAGAATATTGCTATAGGTAAATATATTGCTATGTGGACAGACCCAATGACCCCATGACCCCTACCTCTGGTACTTATGACCTTGTATAATCCCCTATCCTTGAGTGTGGGTGGGACCTGTGCCTTGCTTCTAGATGGTAGAATATGGCAAAGGTTTTGGGATGTGACAGACACGATTAGGTTATTGTATATTGTAAAGGTAAATATATTCTCTGAGCACTTGTCACTGGCTCAATACTCAATCAAATCAGGTTTTTGCTAGCAAGGAAGGTGGCAGGTGGGAAACGGCTGTTGAGTAGGCAACACCGACTGCAACAAATGGCTTCCCATTGCTCTTAGGATAAAAATCACATCTTTAACGTGGTTAGGGGTCGGCCCCATGGCTCACTCGGGAGAGTGCGGTGCTGATAACACCAAGGCCACGGGTTCGGATCCCATATAGGGATGGCCGGTTGCTCACTGGGTGGGCGTGGTGCTGAC
>NW_007729323.1:192522-205415 GCF_000696425.1 Galeopterus variegatus
TTTGAAAAAAAAAAAACAAAAAAAAAAAAACAAAAAAACGTGGTTATAAAGCCCAAAGGATCTGGTTCCTGCTTACCTTGCCTCACCAGCATAATTTTAGACTCCCCTTCCCTCCCATTTTCCAGCAACACTGGACATTTTGTGTTGTCCCAGTTTCCTTCCCACCTTAGGATCTTTGCATCTCTGCTGCTGCATCAGATCTGTAGTGGATAAAGCTTCCTGATCTTTATGAGCTTCAATGTTCACATCTGTAAGATAGAGACAACAATAGTACTTACTTCACAAAACTATTGTGAGTTAATGAGTCATGTATGTTTAGCCTTCAGCAGCATCTGGCAAACAGTAAGTGTTCAATACTTGAGAAGGATTGTTAAGTCCAGGCTGTCAGATTGTATGCTTGCTTTGTTTCCCTGCTGATGGCCTTTATTGCAATTTTATCTTATCCAAAAAGAATTATTTCATACTACTACAATAACCCAGGTGGAATAAAATAAATGCTAAATGTACCCAGAACTGATCACGGGAAGGCCAGGAGGCCCGAATGGGCCTCAAATGCAGACTCATTTGGAAGTAGCACCAAGATTTCCCATAATATACAGAGACAGGATTGAAAGAAATGGATGTATATAATTTTAAATTTGTGTCTCATTATCAAACACAATTGTGTCAATAGCAACACACTATGAATTACATCTAACTTGGACCTTGAGTGACACGTGGGAAATTTTCACATTTCTGACGCAAATTACTCCATTCCATCTAACTCTGTAAGCATGTTGGCCACCAAGCACTTAGCTCGTAGCAGTGGTATTGATAATATAGTAAAGCATATGGACTCCAGACCCGGACTGCTTGGGTTTGAATCTAGCACTTACAAGCGCTCTGAAACCCTAAGCAAGTCACTAAACCTCTGTGCATCACTTCATCTGCAAAACGAGGATGACAATACCAACTTCTGAGTTTTGTGAGCTTTAAATTAGTCAATATATGAGAAATACTGTATTTTCCATTAGCATTAATCATTGTCGGAAAAATAGAATAATTTAATCAGGCCCCTCTCCTTGGGTCCAGTTGGGGGTGGTGCAGCGCATTCTTTGTAAATAAGTTGTGGGAGTTAGTGCGCATGCCCCGTGACCCGGCTGGCTGCGTTGACTGCCTGGGGTCCACCCCGCGTGGCCATCCTCTCGAACCTACTGCTCCAAGGACCGCTCGTAGACCTGCGTGTGAGGGGTCTGGGGACCCAGCCTGGCGTGTGAAGGTTTGTGACCTTCTAGACAACGGGCTTGAGGTGTCTGTGCGCATCAGACCCAGCCTTAGCCGTAACTCGACAATTGGCCCAGTCGGCAGGTTTACGGGCAGGTAAAAGAGCTCGACAATCATGTCAACAGAACAAATTACATTGCACTTTTTATTTTAAAAAAGGTATGGGGCAGAGGGGACCTGGGCCTTTTTCGACTTCTGAGAGATCTCGATTATTAAGTATGGCCTTAGGTAGTAGAATTCCATTTGGGGGAGCTGGGAAAGCAGAGGTTTCCAAAAGGAGGAGGCACTTGCATTGATCCTGGTAGGGCGGCAGGGAATTCCACCGGGTGGGAAGTGGCGCTTTCCCCAAGGCAGTCTTTGGGCCTGCGCAGTGCTGTAGCTGCTCTGAGCGCGACTCCGGGAACTGCCCACCTCCAGTTTTCTAAAAGTTCAGTGTATTACTGTGATTGTTGTCTCTTTCTTTCTAAGGTGTTTTTTCCCCAAGGCAGTCTTTGGGCCTGCGCAGTGCTGTAGCTGCTCTGAGCGCGACTCCGGGAACTGCGCGGCTGCGACCTTGGGCAGCGCACACTCTTCACGTCGGCTCCGTGGCACCACCTTCCGCTCCACCCCTAGTCAGGAAGGTTCCCTCCCTTGCGGCTTGCGGCGTGCCGGACGTGACAAAAGGAAGTTGCACGTCCCACCAGTCCCCTTGCAGACGGACAGCGCCTGGGAGCAATGGCAGCGCGTCCGCCCCTCTGGGCTACGGCCAATAGCGAGCTGCTCTGCTCCGCGCACCGGGAGCGGCCGCCGGGAAGGGGCGGGGCAGGAGGCGGGGCCTCGGGGGGCGGTGCTGACGCGGTCCCGGTCCGCGCGGTGCTCCGCATTCTCCCCGCGTCCAGAGCGCAGGTCGGTCGTCGTCTCCGCTGCTATCTGAGCTTCTGGCCTCCCGCCCCAGCTGTATTGCCAAAATGTCACTTTCTAATAAGCTGACTTTGGACAAGCTGGACGTGAAGGGAAAGCGGGTCATTATGAGGTAATTCTACACTTCTGCCCGCGCGCCTTTGGGGCTCGGCCGTAGCCTCTCCGGCTCGGCCGGCTTACTTTCCCATCTTTCCCAAAGTTGCTTTTAGCTTTCGGCTGGGCCCCAGGGGTCCTAGGCTTGCAGGGCGAGGCTGTCCTGCTTTGTAGCTGAGACTGTGCCCGGCTTTGGTGGTTTCTAACCGCATTTTACCCAGCTCAGAAAGCGGCTGTAGTCATCCTGTGGGGGTGGATTCCACTGAGGAAGGGTTCAGGTTTCCGGGACCCGTTTTGCCCTTTTCTTATTGCTGCAATGCAATTCCGTCGTCTCCAGCACCCAGTCGCCGAGGTGGGACCTAATGGTTATCCTGCAAATCTCTAGGCTCCAAGGAAGGGACCTTGAAAGGTCGTTCGGTTAATTTCCCTTCCTCCACCGTCCTAAGACCATTCCAGACGGACGAAAAATGGCCCATATTTCAAAGGCCCCTGCAAAAAAGGATATCTTTCCTAGAGGACGTTGATTTAAAATTTCAGGAGATGACTCCCCCGCCAAAGAATTGGGGGTGGGAGGGTGTGGCGAGGAGCACCGGAGACCTTGCAGAGCTTATGTAATAGGCTTCTGCCGCCCTACTGTGTCGTTGGACTCCAGGCCAGGCCACGGGGTTTGCATCAGGATTGTGATACATGCTGGATAATGGTAGAACAGGATGTGGCTGCTCATACTTACTGTCCTTCAACCTCACCCCTACACGTGGCTGGAGAAGCAGGGTATTAGAAATGGGGAAGGCTCCCCCATGTCCTTTGGGGTCTCTTGTTCTGCACATGTGAATCTCTGGTTACTTACCAACAAGGCTTCTCCCTCACCTGCCAGAATTACTAGTATGGTGTATGTAGCTTTGCATTTATCCTCTTTTGTGAAGTGTGGTACATTTGTTCATGCCAGGAGCAAAGTGCAGGAGGATAGTTAGGTATGTCACTGATGGACTTCACTGTTCATATACCTTGATAGGATCCAAGGGTGGTGTTTTTGAGGTGCCTTAAGGGCTTGTATTGGTTGTGTTGTGCAGCTTTGAACTTTCTGGGAAGTGGTTGATTGATGGGTTGGCATGTGAATGATGTGATCCAGCCCCTTTCCCAATTTGGGCCAGTTCAAGTAAGGGCATCTTTTGGATATTAAAACAGGTAAGGCAGTAGGAAATCTGCCTTTACCCTAGCTTTGAACATTATGAATTGGAGAACTAAAAGTTCATGTAGCTCTTTTCTTCTTTCTAATTTCATTATGGCTAATATTAGTTTGCAGGTGGCCTTCTCTGCCTTACTATGGAGATAGAAGAACCCAATATGTCCATGGGAAACACCTGGTGTCCACATTTTCCCAAATGGCATAGGCCTTTGCAAGCTGGACAAAGTAGGAATCACAGCCATCCTAGTGTTAGATAAGGGCTCTTTCTGGCCCTCATAGATCCTAAGGAAAGGGGATAGGCCCTATGAAAAACAGAATAGGTAGATATTGGCTTGCAACTAGCTCTTGGGTTTTAATTATTTACTCCTATCTCTACTGTGCTCAAGAGGGACCTTTCCAGATGCATGCACCAGCTGAAAGACAAAGAGTGGGGCACCATGTTGGCCACCTTCCCATAATTGCAGTCTTGGGCTTTATCTCCTCTCTTCTCAGGGAAACTGGCTTGAGGAATTAACTAGCTGGCTGGGGGTGGGACTGGAGGAGGTGTTTATCTTTTCTCCCTCTGCACCTAATAAAGTTGCATTTAAAACAGATTGACCCCCAGCCGTGAAACGGTTGGCTAGTCCTGTTTTGCTGATGGAAAATGACCTGTCTAAGGTTACTGAACTCTAGCAAGTTGATGGCAGAGCCAAGACTAGAGATTGGGTCTCCTTGGCTACCAACCAGATCCTTTAAATACTCATGTGTTCTTAGCAAGGGCAGGTTGAAATAGACCTTTTCTCTGCCGAAGGTTGCAGTCAATAATTTTCCCCCTGTAATCTGGATAAATTTTACTTATTTAGGTCAAGGACAGGAAGTTACTTGTTCCCTGATTATTAGTGTATCTCTTTTGAACAGAGAGTCACATTGTAGGACAACTTTTTTGGAGCAGACTAGGCAGCCATGCATTGTCAGCTCGGTTCCTTTTTGTTTCAGTGCCTTTATGTGGTGGTTGCTGGCAGTGTTTCAGAAATGGGGCCTCCTGAGTAGTGGCTTCCTCACTTGCCCTCTCTCTTTGTCCTGCAGAAGGGAACTCTGGTATTTGCTGACTTTTTTGGTTTCCTGGTTTGAATTGCCAAGGGAAATTGATTTGTTCAGGGAACATTAGATAGCCAGAAACCTCAGACTTTAGGTTATCAGATTCCACCTCAGTTTTTGGGACTCTAGTTGACTTTACAGCTTTTTTGAGTAAACCTCCTGCTTATTTTTGCAGTGTCATTTCCTTTCTTTCATAGGTTGCCAGTCATCCTTTGCCTGCTTGTAAAGCACTTCCCTTTTGCTTCTTCCCGCCTATTTTTTTTAAACCTCACTGGCTTTCTCTAACTTGTTGTAACTTGTTAAGCAACAGCTTTGATGTAGTGGAAAGAGAAACAGGAAAAACTGACAATAGAGAAAAGTCTCTAAGACAGCCATAATACACCAATTTTCCAGTCAGGGACAGTGAAGCAGTGATGGATATGGTTCCCTTGAGAGTTTTTAATGGAATTGGGCATGGAATCCTGAGATTTCAGGTGATAGAGACATGATATTCTTATTCCAACTAAATCAATATTTTTTAGCGTTTTATTTTGAAATAATTATAGGTTCACAGGAGGTTGCAAAGATAGTATAGAGAGGTCTTTTGGTCACCCAGTTTCCTCCAATGGGTACATCTTACATAATTATAGTTCAATATCAAAAGTAGGAAATGGACATTGCTATAAAGTGTGTATAATTCTCTGCCATTTTATCACTCGTAGGTTTGTGTAACTTATTTAGGCCAAGAACAGGAAATTATTTTGTTTCCTGATTATTAGTGTATCTCTTTTGAACAGAGAGTCACATTGTAGGACAACTTTTTTGGAGGAGACTAGGCAGCCATACGTTGTCCGCTCAATTCAGTGTCTTTATGTGGTGGTTGCTGGCAGTGTCTCAGAAATGGGGCCTCCTGAGTAGGGGCTGCCTCGCTTGCCCTCTCTTTGTCCTGCAGAAAGGAACTCTGGTGTTTGCTTTCTCTTCTGGTTTTCTGGTTTGAATTGCAAAGGGAAATTGATTTGTTGAGGGAACATTAGATATCTAGAAACTTTGGACTGAAAGCACCACAATCAAGGTACAGAATTGTTTGATCACCACCAAGGTCTCCTTCATGCTACCCGTTTATAGTCATACCCCTTCCTCCCAATTCCTAAAACCTGTAACTACCGATCTGTCCTCTGTTTATAAAATTTTGTCATTTTAAAAGTGTTATGTAAATGGAATCACAGTATGTAACCTTTTGGGATTGACTTTTTTTCACTTAGCATAATGTCCTCAAGATTTCCAGGTTATCAACAGTTGTACTGCTGAGTAGTATTCCAGCGGTATGGATGTTGTTATAGTTTGTTTAACCATTTACCCACTGAAGGACATTTGAGTTATTTCCAATTTTGGGCTATTACAAATAAAGCCGCTATGGACATTCATGTCATTTCTCTTGGGTAAACACCTAGCAGTAGAATTTCTGGGTCATATTTAACCTCTTAAGGGATCCCTAGATTGTTTTCCAAAGCGGCTGCACCATTTTACATTCATACCAGCAGTGTATGAGTGATCAGTTTCTCTCATCCTCACCAGCATTTGGTGGTGTCATTATTTCTTATTTTAGCCATTCTGACGAGCTTAGTGATATCTGACTTTGTGCTTGAGGCAAATCTTGGGAGTGTTTCATGAAAGTGGAAAAGGAAGAGGTGCAGATTTTACATAAAATGGGACAAGCAGAATGTGTAGGTGAGCATTTCCTGTGTTGGAGTCCTCAGAGGAGAAACTAAAACCAGAGCTGTTGCTGAGAGTGTAGATGATGAGGGGGGAGGTAATCCAGAGGGCAGTGAAGAGAAAGTACAAATCCCAGTTTTCATTAGTAAGCTGGTGCCATGGTAGCTTGGATAGATGAGACAGATTCTGAGTGTTTCTGCTCACAGACCTTCCTTCCTGTAAGGGTCTGGGGGTGGGGAGCAGCACTACAGGTGGTGGCTTGTGCTCACCCCCTTGCCGTCAGCCCTTTTGACCATGGGCCTTCTGGGTGGCTGCTAGGGGAAAATGACCCATGGTAATGGGATACTCTTTCCTCTTTGGAATGCACTTTAAGGCTGGCAAGGATCTTGTTCCAGATATTTAAAGAAGATGCTTAGAATCAGAATCAAGTGGCCTGGAAGGAAGTAGAGTATATATCTTTCTTCAGAGGCATACAGCCTTTAATTTTGAAGACTTTCTTTAAAAGGTTTGAAGATAGAATTATTTCCCTCAACCCACCTTCAGAAAGGCTGTGCTTCAGTGAAGTAGATTGAAGCTCAGGCCTAAAAGGTATAGGAAATTGGTGGTCTTCTCAGTAGATTTATAGGATTTTTGTAAGTGTGCAGGCCTCAGCCTTAGAGAGGAAGGGGTAGTGAAAAAGGCAGAGAAAAAATATGGAGTTTTATGATCAAGGACAGCAGCAGTGTTCTTGACTAGGTCATACTTCCCTGGAGTCCCTTATGGAATGATGCTAGCTGTTTTAACATATATATGTTAATATGCATTAACATATATAATAATAGCTGACACTTTTATGGCACTTACTGTGTGCTAGTTATTCTTCAAAGCACTTAACAAATTGCTAACTTATTTAATTCTCCCAATAACTGTGAGGTAGACCACTATCTTCCGCATTCTACAGAAAAGAAAGAAAATCACTTAAAAATGATTTTGGCAGGCAAAACTTAGACCTTAAAAATAGCTGCCATACATCATTGCTTTCAGTCACACTGAAGTAGGCTGAGGTTCCCAGGAGTTCAGAAGAATTTGTTCTTAAAAATTGTAAAGCAGTAATCTGTTAGGTAAGAAAGGAGGGACTACAGTAAAGTTTTTGCTTGTGCTATTGTGATCACTTCTCTTCTTATTGCCTGTTTGTCAGGTGGGCTGGCGCACATGTTCCCTCTCCTCTCAGGCTTTTTGAGAGGCTATCTTATTTATATTGTCTGTGTATTGCTTGGAGGCTCCTCTGTGAACTTGGTACTGGACACTGGGTATCTTCATAGTTCTAAAGCCCCAGGATCTCTCCAAAGAGAATGATATTCTCTCGATGTGTTTTGTTTTTCCAGTTAATTTTTTTTCTTTTGAGCGTTGTTAGCTTCACAAGGATCAAGAATTAGTATGAAAGGAATCAGAATCAAGATGCGTTCGTTATTATTCCTCACCCCTCCAGCTGCTACTCAGGTACTGTCATGCCAGGCCCAGATAGAAATCTTTTTAGATGGAACTGGCTGTAGCTTCCCAGGTCTTCAGGACTAGTTCCTATGATTTTAGTTAGGTTTTATTTAAAAAATTTCTTTTTAAAGTATGAGATATATGGGCCGGCCCGGTGGCTCACTTGGGAGAGTGTGGTGCTGATAACACCAAGGCCCCGGGTTCGGATCCCATATACGGATGGCCGGTTCGCTCACTGGCTGAGCGTGGTGCTGACAACACCAAATCAAGGGTTAAGATCCCCTTACCGGTCATCTTTAAAAAAAAAAAAAAAAAAAAAAAAAAATAAAGTATGAGATATGTACCAAAAGGGCACAAATCATAAGCTCAAGGAATTACCACAAAATGAGCACATCTGTACAGTTGCTCAGGTCAAGAAATTGAACATTACCAGCACACCAGAATCCCCCTCTGTGTCCTATCCTGTCCTCCTCTCCATGGCTAACCACTATCTTGATTTTTAATTCGACTGATTATTTTTAAGGTGAGATTTGAACTTCCAACTTTTTAAACTGGTTTATTAGAAGCGTTTATTGTAATCTTTGAGGGAACAATAAGTTGATCATGGCCCTGAACCTTTGATTCTTTTTCAGAGTGGACTTCAATGTTCCTATGAAGAACAACCAGATAACAAATAACCAGAGGTAAGGCCCCTACTAAACTTTGGGCTGGGTTTAAGATATGTGTGGGTGTAGGTATACAGTTGAGTATCCCTTATCTGAAATGCTTGGTACCAGAAATGTTTCGGATTTCAGATTTTTTTGGATTTTGGAATATTTGTAGATGCATAATGAGATATCTTGGGGATGGGACCCAAGTCGGAATATGAAATTCATTTATGTTTCATATCTACCTTATACATATAGGCTGAAGGTAATTTTATATAATATTTTTAATAATTTTGTGCATGAAACACATGACCTGTCACATGAGGTCAGGTGTGGAGTTTTCCACTTGTGGTGTCATGTCAGCACTCAAAAGTTTTCAGATTTTAGAGCATTTTGGATTTCAGAGGTTTGGATTTAGGGGTGCTTAACCTGTCTGTGTAGGATGAAATGGTTTTCCTTTCATATGGTAGAATTATAGCTGCTTAAACCATATGATTTTGGCTTTCCACCAACTTACCATCTGGTCTGCTAAATTTGTGAGAATATACAAATTGAAAAAAAAAATCATCCTAAGAAAGGGATCTCCTCCGCCCCGTTTTTGAAAATTTGAAAAATTTAGAGTTATTCATTTTTAAAGAATATGAAAGTTTAAGGTTACTTACCTTCTCTTGTACAAGCCCCTATTCCAGATGGCTCAGATAAAACCAGTTTTTCAGAATTTTGATTTATTTTTGCTTCTAAAAAACAAAAGTAACATATTCAGTCAGTTTAGCTGCTCCAATATCTTAGATCCTAGATTCAGAAGCAGAAATTTTAAGTGCTAGTACTGTTCTTGCTTTTGATTAGATTGCAAAAGGTTTTTATTTTAAATTTTAAATGAATGGTTTAAGCCGGAAAGGTGCTTTCCAATAATCTAGATGAGTGCTATTTGATAGAAATATAATGTGAGCCCTATTTTCTCTAATCCAATAATTCTAAAATTATCATTTTAATATGTAATCTATAAAAATGAAAGGGACACAATTTTTTTTGTACTAAGTCTTCACAATCCAGCATGTATTTTACACTTGTAGCACATCTCAATTTGGACTAATAACATTTCTATTACTCAATAGGTACACGTGACTAATAGCTACCATATTGGACAGTGCTTATCTAGACCCAGAACATTTTCAAGTATTGGTCCTAGAATAGAGGCTGGCATTTTGCTGAGCACATCCCTGCTGCACCATAGTGGCAAGGTCTTTGTACAAGGCAGCTCTGACCCCTCTTGATTTTTATTATTCTGCAGCCTGCAGGAAAGACTGGAAATGTGTCTATCAAGGTATTTTATGAATAAACAGCAGAGAACATGTCTGGGTAAATCTTTTCATTCCTAGAAACCCATGGAATTGATTAACAAAATGAAACATTAGAAATAATAGAACCTGCTGATGAGGGATAGCTCTGAAAATTGGTTGGTTTCATTTGGCTATCTTTGTAACCGATATAGGTTTCTTTATTTGATATAAATGAGTTTTTATATCTGCTAAATAGCATATTTTAGAAACATAACTTGTTTTTTTTATCTTCCATTCTCTGCTCAAATGTCACCTTATCAGACTTTCCCTGGCCAGCCTATCTAAAATTCTCTCCAGTGTTCCCCAGTCATTCTTACCCTATTTTGCTTTATTTTTTCTATATCTCATATCACCATCTGATGTATTACATATACAAACACACATACATGTATATATATGTATGTTTGTTTATTGCCTCTCCTTCCATTAGAATTTTACTTCCATGAGAATAGACTTTTTAAATTTACTATTGTCTTCTAAATATTTGTTGAATAAATAAATGCTTTCCTTTGTTATCAATTTTAATTTCTTAGAAACTAGCAAAAACATAAAGTAACAGGTTTGTAACAAAACTTTTAGATGTTTAAAGGGAGTTTAATTATTTTTTGATTAAACTATAATATAATGAACATGATGCATTATGGAAACCAAGTTCTATATAGTGCATTATTTTTTTCCTACATAAAAAAGTGACTTAAGATCTTTAATCGGTACAGAAAAGTTACTAAATATTTGTCCTTAATAAATTTTGTTTGATGCTTTCCTTTGATGCTTTCAAGATTTGGGAATTTTATATACCTTACATTGTTTTAGGGGTCCCCAAGATGACCCATGTGTCTCATGGTGATTGCTAGTACTCACAGAACTAGGCATATAGTTGTTCTCATGGCTAAAGTTTATTACAGTGAAAGGATACATACATGACAGGTCAGCAAAGGGAAAAGACACGGGGGGAGTCTGGAGAAGTCCAGGCACGGGTTTCTGATGTCCCGTGAGGGGACACATTGAGTGTTCCCCTTTCTGCAGCAGTGAAAAATGCAGTAATTGTGTGCAGAGTTTCTGCCCAGAGAAGCCCATTAGAGACTCAGCTCCCACCATTTTTATTGGGAGCTGGTCAGGTAGGTACCTTCTGCCTAGCAGCTATCAAAATTGCAGACTTCTGGAGGGGAGCAGGTGTTCAGCATAAATCACCTTGTTTGTACAGACAATCTAGGAACAGTGAATAGCCCTTGTCAGTTAGAGAACTGAAGGACCACTTTGAAAGCTGAGTTCGCAGACAGCAGCCAAGGGCTAACCTTGCAAGCTGATCCTTCTGCAGATAGCAGCTTCAGGGCTGCTATGCTAACTCTTTTCTGCACAATGGGCAAATACATGATGAGATTGTACAATCCTTGGTGGAGGGTTGGCATCATATTTCACTTCTTCCCCTGAACATAAATCTGAGGTCCACCACTGAATTGCTGACACTAGATTTGAAAGAACTTGGAGAAGAGAAGGGGCATTATGTTTTATGAGGTCATGAATAAAATAGATCTCACTAATTCCTAGGAGTAACCTTGCTCTTTCTGCTGATTCTTTTTGTTTGCAGGGTCAAGGCTGCCATCCCAAGCATCAAATTCTGCTTGGACAATGGAGCCAAGTCAGTTGTCCTCATGAGCCACCTGGGCCGGCCTGATGGTGTCCCCATGCCTGAAAAGTACTCCTTAGAGCCAGTTGCTGTAGAACTCAAATCTCTGCTGGGCAAGTAAGTGCCGGGCTCTGGGGCTGCTGGACTCTGTGGCAGGAGAGGTTGTCAAGCATGTTGTTACTGATTCTTAACTTTCAGACTGCTCAAGTGTCTTTATCTCTTGCTCATCCCAGGGATGTTCTGTTCTTGAAGGACTGCGTGGGCCCAGAAGTGGAGAAAGCCTGTGGCAACCCAGCTGCTGGGTCTGTCATCCTGCTGGAGAACCTCCGCTTTCATGTGGAGGAGGAAGGGAAGGGAAAAGATGCTTCTGGGAACAAGGTAGGACCTGTGATTTTGACATTATTGGGGGTGAAGAAGGCCTGTCTGTAAGAGACTGTGGTTGAAGAATAGAGGAAGCTCATATTTACTTTCCCTTAGACATCTTTTTATTCTTCAATAACCACCACTCAGGTCAAGGAATAGAATATTACCAGCATTCCAGAAGCCCTCTTCATGCCCAAGTGGTTTTGAAAAATGTGTGAACACCATTGTAGTGTTCAGCGAATATGATGGTCATGATGATGTTATCATGAATTTAAGTAATTTTCTTAAGTATAACTCATTTTCCTTCCAATCTTAAGATAAGGAGGTATAGGTATCATCCTCATTTCATAAGGAAACTAAGGTTAAAAAAAAAAACCCACAAAATACTGTGTTTCAGAAAGGCGGTCATTTGACTAAAGTTAGAGGCAGTGGTGCTCTTGTTGGCATTATAGCTCAGTCCATTAGATCAGCAAACTTTTTCTATAAAGAGCCAGATCATAAATATTTTAGGCTTTCTGGGTTGTACAGTCAGTGGCAACCACAAATTGTAACTACTCTACCCTGCCATTGTGCAAAAGCAGCCATAGATAACACACGAAACAGATTACTGCAACCTGACACCCAGAATTCAAATATTAAATGATAAAACTGGCTATTTGAGGATGATTTTGAATTTGCCAATTGGCTAGAAGGGAAGCTGAAGGCATTTTCAGTACATTCCACTCTCTGGTCTTTAGTGTCTTGGAGAACAAGATGCTCTGAGGCTAGTATCTCAGTCCCTTTTGGACTTCTGACATTTCTTAAGGTCACTGGGAGTGCCTGCTTTCCAGCAGTTTCTTTTCTTAGCACCAGAGGCTCTGGCCTTATCCTGCCTTTGGCATGGTCTTGCTATGGTAGTAGGAGTCAAATGCTGACCTAAAATTTGATGTCCTTTAAAACTGAAACTCAAGATGCACAAATGCTAGGGCTTAGAAATGGCAGGAGGCAACTGGCAAATTAAGGCAAAATCTTTTTTTTTTCCTTTTTGTCTTTTTTCGTGACCGGCAACGGATTGCAACCCTCAGTGTCGCCCCCGTACCGGACCGGGACCGGCAACGGGATCGCAACCCTCGGCGTTGCGCCCGCACCTCGCTCAGCCAGTGAGCGGCCGGTCTGTATGTGGGATCCGAACCCTCGGCGGGAGCGCTGCCGCGCTCTCAAGTGGCGCAGTGTAGCAGTGCGCCACCGGGCCGGCC
>NW_007729323.1:205425-210572 GCF_000696425.1 Galeopterus variegatus
CAACACCAAATCAAGGGTTAAGATCCCCTTACCGGTCATCTTTAAAAAAAAAAAAAAAAAAAAAAAAAAATAAAGTATGAGATATGTACCAAAAGGGCACAAATCATAAGCTCAAGGAATTACCACAAAATGAGCACATCTGTACAGTTGCTCAGGTCAAGAAATTGAACATTACCAGCACACCAGAATCCCCCTCTGTGTCCTATCCTGTCCTCCTCTCCATGGCTAACCACTATCTTGATTTTTAATTCGACTGATTATTTTTAAGGTGAGATTTGAACTTCCAACTTTTTAAACTGGTTTATTAGAAGCGTTTATTGTAATCTTTGAGGGAACAATAAGTTGATCATGGCCCTGAACCTTTGATTCTTTTTCAGAGTGGACTTCAATGTTCCTATGAAGAACAACCAGATAACAAATAACCAGAGGTAAGGCCCCTACTAAACTTTGGGCTGGGTTTAAGATATGTGTGGGTGTAGGTATACAGTTGAGTATCCCTTATCTGAAATGCTTGGTACCAGAAATGTTTCGGATTTCAGATTTTTTTGGATTTTGGAATATTTGTAGATGCATAATGAGATATCTTGGGGATGGGACCCAAGTCGGAATATGAAATTCATTTATGTTTCATATCTACCTTATACATATAGGCTGAAGGTAATTTTATATAATATTTTTAATAATTTTGTGCATGAAACACATGACCTGTCACATGAGGTCAGGTGTGGAGTTTTCCACTTGTGGTGTCATGTCAGCACTCAAAAGTTTTCAGATTTTAGAGCATTTTGGATTTCAGAGGTTTGGATTTAGGGGTGCTTAACCTGTCTGTGTAGGATGAAATGGTTTTCCTTTCATATGGTAGAATTATAGCTGCTTAAACCATATGATTTTGGCTTTCCACCAACTTACCATCTGGTCTGCTAAATTTGTGAGAATATACAAATTGAAAAAAAAAATCATCCTAAGAAAGGGATCTCCTCCGCCCCGTTTTTGAAAATTTGAAAAATTTAGAGTTATTCATTTTTAAAGAATATGAAAGTTTAAGGTTACTTACCTTCTCTTGTACAAGCCCCTATTCCAGATGGCTCAGATAAAACCAGTTTTTCAGAATTTTGATTTATTTTTGCTTCTAAAAAACAAAAGTAACATATTCAGTCAGTTTAGCTGCTCCAATATCTTAGATCCTAGATTCAGAAGCAGAAATTTTAAGTGCTAGTACTGTTCTTGCTTTTGATTAGATTGCAAAAGGTTTTTATTTTAAATTTTAAATGAATGGTTTAAGCCGGAAAGGTGCTTTCCAATAATCTAGATGAGTGCTATTTGATAGAAATATAATGTGAGCCCTATTTTCTCTAATCCAATAATTCTAAAATTATCATTTTAATATGTAATCTATAAAAATGAAAGGGACACAATTTTTTTTGTACTAAGTCTTCACAATCCAGCATGTATTTTACACTTGTAGCACATCTCAATTTGGACTAATAACATTTCTATTACTCAATAGGTACACGTGACTAATAGCTACCATATTGGACAGTGCTTATCTAGACCCAGAACATTTTCAAGTATTGGTCCTAGAATAGAGGCTGGCATTTTGCTGAGCACATCCCTGCTGCACCATAGTGGCAAGGTCTTTGTACAAGGCAGCTCTGACCCCTCTTGATTTTTATTATTCTGCAGCCTGCAGGAAAGACTGGAAATGTGTCTATCAAGGTATTTTATGAATAAACAGCAGAGAACATGTCTGGGTAAATCTTTTCATTCCTAGAAACCCATGGAATTGATTAACAAAATGAAACATTAGAAATAATAGAACCTGCTGATGAGGGATAGCTCTGAAAATTGGTTGGTTTCATTTGGCTATCTTTGTAACCGATATAGGTTTCTTTATTTGATATAAATGAGTTTTTATATCTGCTAAATAGCATATTTTAGAAACATAACTTGTTTTTTTTATCTTCCATTCTCTGCTCAAATGTCACCTTATCAGACTTTCCCTGGCCAGCCTATCTAAAATTCTCTCCAGTGTTCCCCAGTCATTCTTACCCTATTTTGCTTTATTTTTTCTATATCTCATATCACCATCTGATGTATTACATATACAAACACACATACATGTATATATATGTATGTTTGTTTATTGCCTCTCCTTCCATTAGAATTTTACTTCCATGAGAATAGACTTTTTAAATTTACTATTGTCTTCTAAATATTTGTTGAATAAATAAATGCTTTCCTTTGTTATCAATTTTAATTTCTTAGAAACTAGCAAAAACATAAAGTAACAGGTTTGTAACAAAACTTTTAGATGTTTAAAGGGAGTTTAATTATTTTTTGATTAAACTATAATATAATGAACATGATGCATTATGGAAACCAAGTTCTATATAGTGCATTATTTTTTTCCTACATAAAAAAGTGACTTAAGATCTTTAATCGGTACAGAAAAGTTACTAAATATTTGTCCTTAATAAATTTTGTTTGATGCTTTCCTTTGATGCTTTCAAGATTTGGGAATTTTATATACCTTACATTGTTTTAGGGGTCCCCAAGATGACCCATGTGTCTCATGGTGATTGCTAGTACTCACAGAACTAGGCATATAGTTGTTCTCATGGCTAAAGTTTATTACAGTGAAAGGATACATACATGACAGGTCAGCAAAGGGAAAAGACACGGGGGGAGTCTGGAGAAGTCCAGGCACGGGTTTCTGATGTCCCGTGAGGGGACACATTGAGTGTTCCCCTTTCTGCAGCAGTGAAAAATGCAGTAATTGTGTGCAGAGTTTCTGCCCAGAGAAGCCCATTAGAGACTCAGCTCCCACCATTTTTATTGGGAGCTGGTCAGGTAGGTACCTTCTGCCTAGCAGCTATCAAAATTGCAGACTTCTGGAGGGGAGCAGGTGTTCAGCATAAATCACCTTGTTTGTACAGACAATCTAGGAACAGTGAATAGCCCTTGTCAGTTAGAGAACTGAAGGACCACTTTGAAAGCTGAGTTCGCAGACAGCAGCCAAGGGCTAACCTTGCAAGCTGATCCTTCTGCAGATAGCAGCTTCAGGGCTGCTATGCTAACTCTTTTCTGCACAATGGGCAAATACATGATGAGATTGTACAATCCTTGGTGGAGGGTTGGCATCATATTTCACTTCTTCCCCTGAACATAAATCTGAGGTCCACCACTGAATTGCTGACACTAGATTTGAAAGAACTTGGAGAAGAGAAGGGGCATTATGTTTTATGAGGTCATGAATAAAATAGATCTCACTAATTCCTAGGAGTAACCTTGCTCTTTCTGCTGATTCTTTTTGTTTGCAGGGTCAAGGCTGCCATCCCAAGCATCAAATTCTGCTTGGACAATGGAGCCAAGTCAGTTGTCCTCATGAGCCAGGTTACATGCTGTGTGAGTCCATTTATTTTACATTCTTTAAAAGACAAAAGTGGTGCTCCGCATTCTCCCCGCGTCCAGAGCGCAGGTCGGTCGTCGTCTCCGCCGCTATCTGAGCTTCTGGCCTCCCGCCCCAGCTGTATTGCCAAAATGTCACTTTCTAATAAGCTGACTTTGGACAAGCTGGACGTGAAGGGAAAGCGGGTCATTATGAGAGTGGACTTCAATGTTCCTATGAAGAACAACCAGATAACAAATAACCAGAGGGTCAAGGCGGCCATCCCAAGCATCAAATTCTGCTTGGACAATGGAGCCAAGTCAGTTGTCCTCATGAGCCACCTGGGCCGGCCTGATGGTGTCCCCATGCCTGAAAAGTACTCCTTAGAGCCAGTTGCTGTAGAACTCAAATCTCTGCTGGGCAAGTAAGTGCCGGGCTCTGGGGCTGCTGGACTCTGTGGCAGGAGAGGTTGTCAAGCATGTTGTTACTGATTCTTAACTTTCAGACTGCTCAAGTGTCTTTATCTCTTGCTCATCCCAGGGATGTTCTGTTCTTGAAGGACTGCGTGGGCCCAGAAGTGGAGAAAGCCTGTGGCAACCCAGCTGCTGGGTCTGTCATCCTGCTGGAGAACCTCCGCTTTCATGTGGAGGAGGAAGGGAAGGGAAAAGATGCTTCTGGGAACAAGGTTAAAGCTGAGCCAGAAAAAATAGAGGACCTGTGATTTTGACATTATTGGGGGTGAAGAAGGCCTGTCTGTAAGAGACTGTGGTTGAAGAATAGAGGAAGCTCATATTTACTTTCCCTTAGACATCTTTTTATTCTTCAATAACCACCACTCAGGTCAAGGAATAGAATATTACCAGCATTCCAGAAGCCCTCTTCATGCCCAAGTGGTTTTGAAAAATGTGTGAACACCATTGTAGTGTTCAGCGAATATGATGGTCATGATGATGTTATCATGAATTTAAGTAATTTTCTTAAGTATAACTCATTTTCCTTCCAATCTTAAGATAAGGAGGTATAGGTATCATCCTCATTTCATAAGGAAACTAAGGTTAAAAAAAAAAACCCACAAAATACTGTGTTTCAGAAAGGCGGTCATTTGACTAAAGTTAGAGGCAGTGGTGCTCTTGTTGGCATTATAGCTCAGTCCATTAGATCAGCAAACTTTTTCTATAAAGAGCCAGATCATAAATATTTTAGGCTTTCTGGGTTGTACAGTCAGTGGCAACCACAAATTGTAACTACTCTACCCTGCCATTGTGCAAAAGCAGCCATAGATAACACACGAAACAGATTACTGCAACCTGACACCCAGAATTCAAATATTAAATGATAAAACTGGCTATTTGAGGATGATTTTGAATTTGCCAATTGGCTAGAAGGGAAGCTGAAGGCATTTTCAGTACATTCCACTCTCTGGTCTTTAGTGTCTTGGAGAACAAGATGCTCTGAGGCTAGTATCTCAGTCCCTTTTGGACTTCTGACATTTCTTAAGGTCACTGGGAGTGCCTGCTTTCCAGCAGTTTCTTTTCTTAGCACCAGAGGCTCTGGCCTTATCCTGCCTTTGGCATGGTCTTGCTATGGTAGTAGGAGTCAAATGCTGACCTAAAATTTGATGTCCTTTAAAACTGAAACTCAAGATGCACAAATGCTAGGGCTTAGAAATGGCAGGAGGCAACTGGCAAATTAAGGCAAAATCTTTTTTTTTTCCTTTTTGTCTTTTTTCGTGACCGGCAACGGATTGCAACCCTCAGTG
>NW_007729323.1:210968-218554 GCF_000696425.1 Galeopterus variegatus
AGTGAGCGGCCGGTCTGTATGTGGGATCCGAACCCTCGGCGGGAGCGCTGCCGCGCTCTCAAGTGGCGCAGTGTAGCAGTGCGCCACCGGGCCGGCCCAAGGCAAAATCTTTTATTCAGGAAATGATGAACTGTGTCTAGTCTACGAGTTTTTTAGTTACTTGACATGACATATAGTGCCTAATGGGTTCAATACCTGAAATTTCAGGAGCTAGTCATGTTCAAAATGGATTGAAAGACAAAGTGAGGACATAAAATTATTCCTTTAACCAATGTGCCTACGTTGATCTTTTAGTATCTTCCTTCTAGTTACTGGCAGATCAAAAATGAGAAATGAGTTCTGATTATTATTGTTTATTTCTGTGCTATCTTTTTTTATGAAGAGCTTTCAATTTACTCCATTTTTCCTTAAACAATTTTAAATAGAAGGGTTATCATGCCTTAATATATGGGAAAATTTCAGGAGCAGACAGCAACTTCCCAAAGGTTTCATAGTGAATTAGCGTCAGAGCTGGGCCTGGAACCCAGGTCTCCTGACATTCAAGCAGTGTTATTACTACATGTGTCATCTTCCAGTCACTGGTGGCAAATGATATTTTATTCTAGAGAGATTATGGTGGCTCCACAGTCTTTATTTTAGAATTAGTGCCTCTGCAATTCTTCAGGTCATTAGAAGAAAGCCCTGTTGTTTGTGGCTGCCTCCTTTACTTGCTTAGGTACCTGCTTGACACATAGGAGGATGGGAGTGGGCAGTGACTAAAATGAACATGTGCTCTGTGCTTTATACGCTTCTGTGCCATGTGCCCTTTCATCTGACTTGCTTCCTGTGCGTCGTCTGTGTTAGTCTCCTGCCAGAGACTCTCTGTTTTGCTCATTCTGCCATACTACTTTCTGTCCCCTTTGGGGGATCCCTGAATGGTGAGCTGACATTTCAATGCCCTGTGTTTCGCTTCTACTTTTTTTCCCTCTCTTTTTGTAGAAGTGTATTTCTTGTTTTCTCAGATGCCTAACTTCCAGGGAAGGCTATAAAATACCTCCTTATTAACCAATATGAAATGTTTCTAAGGTCCTTTTCTGTCGTCATGTTTCCATCTGCTTTCTCCGTCCCAGCCTGCCCTTTTGCTTATATGAGGACTATGTGTGAGGGCCTCTTTTTCTTTGCAGAACGGCCTTGGTAGCCAGCAGCTTGAGTCAAGTATAATACTGACTTTCACAAGGAGAATATGTTAAAATGAGGAAATGATTCAAGATAAGGAGAGCGAAGGATGATCAGAATCTTGGCCTAGAGGTTGGGAAGAGGACAGTCGGATGTGGCTAGCTTCATGTGATTACAGGTTAAATCATGGTTCAGGAATATCAGGTTTGCAATTTGAGGGAGAGCAGAAACATGAAGAGATGACCAAAGGACCTGGAATATTTGGAAGAAAGAACAGATCCTGTTGTTAGTTGTAAAAAGTTGCTGTCCCACCAGCTCGGGGTCTTTGGAGATGTTCACGAGAACTCTTTTTTTTTTAACAAATGCAAGAGAACTCGTGGTACAAAATGCTTTTACAGTTGTCTTTAGCATTATCAACATTTCCTCCATTGGTTTTTCTATTGTTTTTTTAAATTTTGTTTTGTTTTTCTCTGCAGGTTAAAGCTGAGCCAGCCAGAATAGAAGCTTTCCGAGCTTCACTTTCAAAGCTAGGGGATGTCTATGTCAATGATGCTTTTGGCACTGCTCACCGAGCCCATAGGTACCTAGAGCCATACAAGGGCTGACAGCAATATTCCTGTTTACTCGAGCAGCTCAAGGTCTGGGTTGCTTTTGGGGATTTCTGTGTTATACTTCGATTCTCTTAGCTTCTATCTCTAATTGGAGCTACCACTGTGGCTCTTGAGTATTCCTGATCCAACGAGGAAATAAAGGTAAAAAATGTTGGGAGTTGTAGAGCTTTCTGTGGAGCTTCAGGAAGAGGTTGCTCTTTCTCATTTTGGATATTTCATACAGAGTTCTCCCTTTGTGAACATTATGAGATCAGAATCATATGCTGTCAGTAGGAAGCAAATTGAGGAATCCTCTCCTGCTGTCACCAACCGATCAATTACTTACTATGATTAAGCCTTTGGCCTGCTGAAGACTATTATATTCTTAAATTCTACATAAGTTTATTGCTTTTTACTCTTTCCCCTTGATCCTGCACTATTAGGCAAAAAACTTATCTTGTACCTAAGTGATTTTTGTTGCAGTTTAGGGATGAAAACCATGGTCTCCTGTACTCAGAAGTGCAAGTACGAGGGTACTTTAAAAAGTTCATGGAAAGATTCATATTATCTTTCAATTCCATTTTTCCATGAATTTTTTGAAGCATCCTTGCATTTTAGTGATAAGGGGATGGCCTCTAGGACTGGGAGAAATGGTAAGGATTAGCTAGAATGTTTTTGTCTTTTCTAGCTCTATGGTGGGAGTCAATCTGCCACAGAAGGCTGGTGGTTTTTTGATGAAGAAGGAGCTGAACTACTTTGCCAAGGCCTTGGAGAGCCCCGAGCGACCCTTCCTGGCCATCCTGGGCGGGTATGAAGAACTCTTTAAGATCATGTTTTAAGTTTTATATTTGCCTGGTAGTAGGCTATAACTTGGGTAGTTTTTTGTCAGATAGCACAATCACACTGGGTAACTGAGGAGAATTTAATAAAGTGACTGTCTACAGAGGTGAGGGTAGGGTTTAGGGAAAGCAAAAATGGACAGTGCAGTAATGGGCCCTTTGGTGGGAACCATAGACTTTGGTCAAGGGACATAGGGTTGATTATCTGGCAGAGAGGGAATCAGGGAAATAAATACTCTGATCTCCCTTCAGTCTCCTTCTGCACTCCTTCCTACCCCCAACTGCCCCTTCCTACCCCCAATTGCCAATTAGGCCAAAACTCAACTGGAAGCCAGAGTGCAAGGGAGCCCCTTGATATAGTCCATGCAGGTCAGCCTCTTGGTACTGAACAGGGTGAAGGATAGAAAATGGTTCTGGAGGGAAGAATGGGAAAGATCCACCATAGGTGCTCATCTAACAATTTTGAAGTGCTTGATCCTTTCATGTACCATAGAACCTGGCAGAGTGTAACTGAAAGCCTCCTCGTATGTGTATAATATATCATTTAGACCTCATTTCTCCAGATCACATACCTATTTTATATTTTCTCCTATGGGAAAAGCAGTATGTGGATAATGATATTCTAATTGCTTATTTAAAAATGGAAATTTGAATTGATGGTTGAGGGTGTTGAGAGGATACATTTTAGGTGATAAAGTAGGGACAGGGAGTGGGACTGCTTGGATAAGATAACTTCCTGTCACTTGGCATGGCTGTCTAGGTAGCAGCCTCTTTATGGCTGCAAGACCATGACCTTTCTATGAGCAGGTTGTTTTTTTTTTATCTTTCCCCCTGCATGGGACTGAAAACGCTTAGGCATTTCCTGATGAAAATTGACTCGGGAGTTGGGTGTCAATTTTAGGTGGCAGTGGCATAGTTGCTCTACAGGCTTCAGTAACCCAGTTTTAGGCTCCTAAAAAGAACTCAGGTGGATATGGGTCATTGTCTCTTACTGTTGCAAAAAGGTATGTTCAGCAACTATTTGGGGTTGGCCAGTTAGCTCTGTTGGTTAGAGCATGGTGTTACAACACCAAGGTCAAAGGTTTGGATCCCCACATTGGCCAGCCACCAGAGGCAAAAAACAAAAAACAACCCCCTCCCCCATAATTTATATTTTTGCTGATCCTGTTTCACCTATGCTCTAACCCTTTTTTGTTAGGAATATTTTAAGCAAGCCTTAGACAACATATACGTTCACTTAATGATACTTCTGTATGCATCTCTTAACTGATGAGATTTCCTTTAAATAACCACCATATTATACCTGACAGAATTTAACAGTTTTGTTATTGTCATCTAATACCCAGTCTGTATTCAGATATTCTAGATCATCTCAGAAATGTCTTTTTATGTTGGTTTGTTTGAATAAGTGTCTGAATGAAGTGCATACATTGCTATTGGTTGTTATGTATCTGTTATTGTGTAATAGTCCCCTCTTCTTTATTCTCATTCTCTTCATTTGTTAAAGAAACAGAGACATTTGCGCTATAGACTATCCTATGTTCTTTAGAAGAGGTTGAGCCTTTTCTCCCTTTTATTTATTCTCTCTCTCTGTATATGTATGTGTGTATGTATACATATGTGAGGGCATTTCAAAAAGTTTGTGGAAGATAGAATTAAAAGATAATATGAATCTTGTCATGAACTTTTTGAAATGCCTTTGTATATATTTTTAAAGCAAATAATCTATTTTTACCCTTGGTGGTAACCAGTCTTTACAGGTGAAATAAATGGTCACTTGCCATCCATTCCCCCACATCATGTTGCATACCTCCATTTCACAAATCCTAGCATAGGATCTCTCATAGGGTAGGCATCATCTTGCTTATTGAATGCAGAGGGGAACAGACCCAAGGTGATTTGTCCATCTAAGTGGGATTTAGATATACGGGAATGTTTATGGATGGGAAGCTATTTGTTTCTCTTTAGTTTGGATCTCTTCTTCTCTCATAGGGAGGTGAAAGGAGCATATGTATTTATTATCTTATTTCCCTCTACTAGAAAATAAGCTCCAGAAGGGTAGGGATCTTTGTTTTGCCTACTGATGTTTTTTGAAGACCTATAACAGTGGTCGGCACAGACATACATTAACAATAAATGTGTTGAATCGGGTGGTTCAATGGAAAAATAAGTGCCAAAAGTACAGTGAGACAGGAAAATAAGCCCTATTGGTTTATAGTTGATCCAGAAATCTATAAACAATAGTGCATGTAACCAAACAACTAGAAGAGATCGAATATGCACATCACAAAGAAATGATTAAATTTTGCAATGATGAATAGGCTAATTACCCTGAATAGTTCAACACACATTGTATACATGTATTGAAATAAAACACTATATCCCATAAATATATACAATTAATATGTTTCCATAAAAAATAAATTTCTTCTAGACTATATTTTTTAAAAAGTGCCATAAAGCAAATGTCCTAGCAACTGAGTGTGGGGTGTGAATTTGGACTAGAAATATCTGTTTTTGCTCAGTATATATTTGATGTATAATCTGATCCCTGTTCTAGGGTTAGGACAACCCTGAGTGGGCTCAGGGATCCCATAATTAGCAATCTTACTGAGGCACAATTAGCAATCTTGACCCTCTGAATTTTTTTGCAGGGTGGCGGTGGGCAAAATAGGCCTATTTGGAATTCCATGGTTTCTTTAGATAAGAGTAGGACTCCTAAGCCCTTCTTGGTCTGGGACTATATCTTAAAAGATTGTTTAGAAATGGATTGGCCTTTTGTATAGGGCAAAGTTAGACAGTACTTTTGTCACTTTGGGACATGTCCCTTTTCCTGTGTGTTTGGAAAAAAACATTGTCTTTCCTCTGCTCTCAGCACAACCAACACAGAAGAAAGACTTCTGACTTCTGTGACCAAACGTGTAGGGATTTCTCCCTGGTGGTAAGCAAGGCAGCACTCAGTTCTGCAGTGGACACCAGTTGGGTACCCTTCAATTCAATTCTGACACTATCTACCTGGAGATAGTGTCAGATCCCACAGGTTGAGGGCTCAGTCCCCAAGACTGCCCCCGACTTCAGATGCCAGTCTCAATTCCAGGCCTCTGAAACTTCGGGCCAACCAGCTATAAATCGGGGTTCCCACAACTGCCTCCAGTGGTTTAGTTTGCTAGAACAGCTCGCAGAACTCAGGGAAACGCTTACGTTTACTGGTTCATTATAAAGGATATTACAAAGGCCACAGATGAAGAGATGCATAGGGCGAGGTATGGAAGAAGGGGCACAAAACTTCCATACCCTCCTTGGGAGCACCACCCTCCAGGAACCTCCACGTGTTTGGTTATCCAAAAGCTCTCTGAACCTAGGCCTCTTGAGTTTTTATGGAGGCTTTATGACATAGTCATTATTGATTAAGTGATTGGCTACTAGTGATCAACTTAACCTTCTCCCCTCCCTTGAAGTTGGGGGTCGGGGTGAAAGTCCTGCCTTGGTCTTTCCTGTGACCAGCCCCCATCCTGAAGCTACCTAGGTGTTGCCAGCCATCAGCTAATTCTTTACCTTGGAGATTTTAAGGATTTTAGGAGTTGTATGCTAGGAAAGGGACAGGAACGAGGATGAAGATCAAATATATACTGTATTTCAAAAATCACACCATACTTTGATATAAAAACTCAGACTCCATGCAATATCACTTCCCTAGCGTATTGTTTATTTTTTGGTGATGATTTTTGCTTTCCCTTCTAGAGCTAAAGTTGCAGACAAGATCCAGCTGATCAATAATATGCTAGACAAAGTCAATGAGATGATTATTGGTGGTGGAATGGCTTTTACCTTCCTTAAGGTGCTCAACAACATGGAGGTAGGAAACCAATGTCAAGGGGATGTGAAATAGCTCTCCATGATAATAGTCGGTTATGTAAATTTGAAAAGAAAACCAACTTCTGACATGAACCCTAAATACTTCCATTTTTATTTTTATTTATTTTCACGAATTGTTTTTCTTTTGTCTTTGCATTGTTCCCTTATATCTTGGCTCTTCTGTGTAGATTGGCACTTCTCTATTTGATGAAGAGGGAGCCAAGATCGTCAAAGACTTAATGTCCAAAGCTGAGAAGAATGGTGTGAAGATTACCTTGCCTGTTGATTTTGTCACTGCTGACAAGTTTGATGAGAATGCCAAGACTGGCCAAGCCACTGTGGCCTCTGGCATACCTGCTGGCTGGATGGTGAGTCACTTGAGTGGTTGGTAGTATGCATGAGCAAAAACTTTTGATATCATTCATTCATTCATTCATTCATTCAACCAGCCAACCAACAAGCATTTAAAAATAAATGTACAGGAGATTTCTGTCCAAGAGGGCTCCAAATATTGCAGTAGAGCAGCAGCAGTGGGGAAGTGGGGATTAAAGAATCCATGGGAGGGGCCGGCCCGGTGGTGCACTGCTACAGTGCGCCGCTTGGGAGTGCGGCGGCACTCCCGCCGAGGGTTCGGATCCCACATACAGGCTGGTTCCCGCTCACTGGCTGAGTGAGGTGCGGGCGCAACACCGAGGTTTGCGATTCCGTTGCCGGTCCCGGTCCAGTACGGGCGCGACACTGAGGGTTGCGATCCGTTGCCGGACACGAAAAAAGACAAAAAGGGAAAAAAAAAAAGAATCCATGGGAGAAAAACAGTGGTATTGGATTGCTGCTGTCTTTATCAGTAATGTGTGGGCAAAACCATTTTTTGTTTCTTCATTTGTTTAGTGTTTATTAAGTACTTTGTGCTGGAGACAGTGCTATGTACTTTCATGGTTTGGGCTGTTCTGGATTATGTTGCTATCTAGTAACCTGTATAAGAAAACTTTCTTATATGAAAACATTAAGATAGTAGAAGTATACTGATTACAAGCAGGGAAAAATGTAAGTGTATATTAAAGATTAATATAAATAGTTGATTATAGTATTCTCCACACATTATCTTTTTTTTTTTTTTTTTTTTTTTTTCCGTGTCCGGCAACGGATT